>NW_026267226.1:310075-315993 GCF_000697945.3 Frankliniella occidentalis
TCTCCCTCCCTCCCTCCCGCGCTCTCCCTCTGTCCTCGCTTGCTGCGCGATGCTCGTTGAGGCGTTGCTGCGTCGCAGGCGATTGGGTATGGCTTTAGTCCCGTTTGAGCTTGAAGACGCGACTGGGCCCAAGGCTGGCGCTGCACCGGATGTGAAAGGGAAATTGAAGGGGAAATTCCCCTTTCCGACCAAACTGTCATCTCTCTATTTCTCTCCCTCTCTCTCCTTCCCTCTTCATCTTCTTTGTCGATCGTGGTTGTGGTTGAGGTGCGTGGCTCGCCTTGGCTCGCTGTGAGCCCTTCCCTGCGCGGCCTCCGGCGCCGGGGCAGGGAGCACCCAATCCATCCAATATCACGAGCAAAATGGGGGTAAGCCGCCCCATCCATCCCCTCCCCACCTTGCCCAACCCCGCCGCACCCTACCCCACCGCGCACCTTGCCTCACCCCACCCTGCTCCGCCTTCCCCGTTCCCTCGCCTCGCCTGCCA
Source organism: Frankliniella occidentalis (assembly GCF_000697945.3). Lineage (NCBI taxonomy): Eukaryota > Metazoa > Arthropoda > Insecta > Thysanoptera > Thripidae > Frankliniella > Frankliniella occidentalis. Next base: position 310,563 of record NW_026267226.1, read on the forward strand.
AGCCACGACACTATGCCATGCTGATCGAGCAAGGTGGGACGAGCTCTGAATTTTGATGGCCAATCTGTATTGATTGATTCATCCTTCAGAATAGAATGATGCTTCGCCATGTTTTTTTCCTCGTCGCGTTTCCCCGTTTTTGTGCGCTTTTTTTCTTTTTTCCTCTTCCATGGACGTGAATTTTTTTTGCAAAGGGTTTGGTATTATAGAGGGTGAAAAAGGGTGGGCGGAACGTTGCGAGAGAGGCACAGCCGTTCGGCCGAAAAGGCCGTGGCAGCAGTGGGGCGGGGAGCAGGGCAGGTTTGATTGCGTTCCATTTTATTTTTATTTACTATTCTATATTTTTTTTCCATGTCCGGCCCGGAGGCCCCGGACCATTCTGCCACACACCCACCACGTCAATCTCCGCTGCTCCTCGCTAATTAGACTCCTGGGTCGAGGACTTTGCCTTCGTCATCCCATCCAAACTCCCGCGGCAGCAGCTTTTCCAGCCGCGCGACCCCCGAGCCCGGCCCGGACCCCGCAACCCCCGCCTCGACCCCCGACCCCACCTGGCCACGCGCAACCTCCTGCGGGTGGAGAGCGGGCGAGCTGCAACGCTGTTGTGTGGCCGTCCACCGTGACCGGTGCTCCAAGTACTCCCCCCCTCCCTGGCAGTTCCGCGTACTCGTCGCACAAAGGATTGGCTCGCCCGGAATGAACAGCATGGTCGGTACTACTGCTGCATTCCCCCGAAGCATTTTGGTTCGGAGCGTGGCGCTAAGCTCTCTTGGTCTAGTCGAGTTTCTCGGAAAACTCATTTGACAGAGAGTCACATAAAAGTTTTCGCTCGATTTTCTGCGAAATATACTCGTCAAGCTTCGTCAAATTTTTGTTCGACCACCTTGAATTTGGGTGACAACATTTTTTTTTTTTTTTTTTTTTTTGTTCTTACTATTTGAGGTGTTTAATGCAGCCATATAAGTGTTATGATATTCGCACATAAGCGTGCACAGAAGATGGGAAAAGAAATAAATAACAAGTGCGACAGCCAGGCAAAAAAGAAAGGAGGAGGAGAAGGAGAAGAAGAAGCAAAAGGACCCCGTCCATGTCGCAGCAAATAACGCGCTGTTGTCGGCGGGAATGGGACATGGAACGTTTTATGTCCTCATGAATTCCACACTACCAATAATAACTCGCCCGCGACAGCGAAAGCTTTTTAATCGTGCGGCTGTGCTCAGTGTGCTCCGCGGCTGTACCGCCCCGCCCCACTGCGCCGCGCCGCGCCCCGCCCCGCCGCAGCCGCCGGGCCCGCATCACGCGGACATCGACTCGTTCGGTTCATTCTCGCCCTGACACCTATACCCAATCGGTTCGTGTAGCCCCCCACCCCACCGTGCCCCGCAACGCCGCGCCACGCCACGCCCCGCAGCGCACCTCGATAGCTCAGGCCAGGACCCCAATCGGAGCATTGACCGTGGGACAAACATTTTTATAAGGCGTCGCTTGCCCGCCCGGCCCGCCCGGCCCTGGCCTTCCCCTTGGTCGAGGAGAGACCATAAATCCCTCTGCCAGTCTTTTCTCTCTCCCACTTCTTCCACTCTCGTGCGCACCGCCGCCCCCACTGCCCCCGCTGCCCTCGCCGCCACCCCCGCCTCGGACTAGACGAGGGGGTGAGCTGAGCAGCACCCCCTGGCCGGGACGGGACCTGAGCGCGGAGGGGAGGGGGGGGGGGAAGCTGGTGAAACGCACAATAATAGCAACCGTCATAGTACATGCACCTCGAAAAGAGCTCTTACTATGGCTGGCATAAGAGTGTCAAAAATGGTCGACTTCAATTACTTTTAAAAACAAACGCAAGCAAAGTCATATGAGACGAAACGGTTAAGAAATCCACTACAACAGAGTGTAAAGAGGCCCGTGTATAGGTGGTTGAGGTGTTGCTGTACTGTCGGGAGTCCGGGGCGCTCTCCTCTGGCGCTGCCTGCTGCGCGCCCATATTCGACGAATACGCAGAGCAACCGTCACGGTTCGGCGTGCCGCCGGCGGCGCCCGGGGCCGACACCGTCCCCTCCTCCCCTCCCGTGCGATAGACGAGGGGGGGGGGGTCTCCCGTTGGGTCTTGCTAGGAGCAGCGCTTTTTGTGCTAAAAGCCGGTCAGGCTCACGTGTGCAGCCGGGCGGGGACGTAAACACCCATCCCTTTCCCCGCCATCCCCCTCCCAGTTCCGCCCCCCCTCCCTCCTCTTTCCGCCAGCAAACAGACAAGCGTTGTGCTGCTGTCACGGTCTATGCCTCCATGTCCCATCTCTCCCATCTCTCACCCCCCCCTCTCTCTCTCTCTCTCTCTCTCTCTCTCTCTCTCTCTCTCTCTCTCTCTCTCTGTCGCCCTCAGCTCTGCTCCTTCCAGGTCCCTGCCTCTCGTCCGGGCGTAGATCTGCAGCATAACTTATCCTATAAACACGGCCCCGGAGGCTGCCATCCCCCATCCCCTGATTACCTAAATGATGTTTAGGTCTGCTCCGCGCCGAACCCAGCAGCGGAGCCCGACCCTTTCTCCGACCCTGTCTCCAATATCCCGTCTCCGACCTGTCTCCGACCTGTCTCCGACCCGTCCCCAACCTGTCTCCGACCCGCCCCGCTCCCTCCCCGACCCGTCCGGCTCAGCCACAACAGGTTTCCTCCTCTGCTGATATTTTGGCGGCCCGCCTTTACGGCCCGCCGCGCCATTTCCAGCGGCCTCGACGCCTAAGCCTTCCTGCCGCTCCGGCCGGGCTCCGGGCCCGCCTGCGGGCCTGCGGGCCGGCTCCAGCGGCAGGATAGTAGGCCGACGGCGATGGGCTGAAATGATTTTCATTTAAAACGTGGCCGCTTTTAGGAGACGTCGGGTCTGATAAAGCGGGGGACCCTGCTCCAGCTCCGGCTCGGTCTCTCCAGCCAAGGCTTCCCGGCGGCCGCCGGCTGCTGGACGAGTCTGTCACTTTGTTATCCCAACTTGTCCGCACCCAGCATGGCGTTTATTTCCTCCTCCTCCTTCTCCTCCTCCCCCTCGGCCTCCGCCGCCCACTCGACGGCTCACCGCATCCATCCCCGGGCCTCTCCGGGGCCACCCCGGCCGGGCCCGCGCTTTAACTTGCGGTAAGTAGTTGCTGCTAGTTCCTAGCGGGCCGCGCAGGGCCGGGCGGGCACACCCGCTCTTTCCATTCCCCATTCACAAAATAATCGTATTACCTTCCCTTCCCCACGCGCGGGCTGTCCCACTACGCCCGGCCTGTGCTGCCTGCGCAGGGCGGGGTGGAGCGGGGGAGCGCGCTGCGCTCGGATTCCATCCTCTTTGGGTCGCCCCCCCCCCCCTAACATCCCGACGTGCTCAATGCCTTCTCTCTTTCTCTCCCGCCACCCCTCTTCATTCTCTATCCTCATCAGCAGAGATGGGACGCGCACGGCGCACAGCCAGAGCTGCAAGGTGTGTGTGCGCGCACGTGTGGTGTGGTGTGGCAGCTCAGCTCCTCTGCTAAAAGTACCGCGCTTTGCGACAACTTTTCGTGCGTCCTGGCGACCGGACCGACCACCCACAGGTAATCCTCGAGGTCGAGCACGCAGCACGCCTCCCCGGTCACGGCGACGGACGTTCTTTGCAGAACAATAAGGAAATTACTGCTTTGAGAACAAAAGCTATATACCGCAACAACAAACTACCAAAACGATTTCGTCGGTTCACTGTGAAAAATACTCGTAGGGGTTACGGGAAAATTTTCCAAATTGTAAATTTACAAGCACTCCCTATCGACTTGCGTCTAACCATAAAACTTCTTTGTTGCCTTAGCTGACCGTTTTGGGTGTTAGAAACAATGTATTTTGTTCCTCGATAAGTTTTTTTCCCTACAAACTTTTTTTTGTCAGGTCGTATCAGCGGGATTAAAGGGAGCGGTGGTGGCCCCCTCTGGGGGTGCTACGGCGAGATATAGGGGAAGGAAGAGGGAGGAGAGAGAGGGGGGCGAATAGAGGAGGGTGGAGGAAGTGAGAGACCCGCTGGGCCAAAATTAAACGCTGCTCCACTGACTATCGCCTCTTGCAGATATGATTACACTAAAAGGGATAAGTTTGCTGCAAGTTTTGGGGGATTGTAGGTTTGCTTAGTTGGCAAGACTTGTAAGTTTTGGCAATATTGCGGTATTTTTTCCAAGTTGGTAGATGGGTATTTATGGCGCGGATTGCGACAGGTCGATGGTTTGAGGCCGGATGTGCGGATGCACCGGATGTTTGTGCCTGGCGTTGGACGCCTGGCCGGATGTGGGTCATAGCGAAGGAGCGGCTATTCCCAGTCAATCGCCGCCGACCGGAAGTCAGTTGAGAGTGACGTTCTTCACTCGGTGGACTCGACTACAGGTTACGTACGTGCAGGTGCATGCCATTTTCCAATTCAGCTGATTTCAACTAGTTTAATATTATCTATTCTATAGTTTGCGCGGTCGCGTGGTGGTGTACTGTTTTACTGGGGCCTACTGCACAGTCTGAACATTAGGCGTATACGCATTTGGGTCCACTTTTCCGACAGTGTTTAATTAAAAGAGCAGAGGTACTCATGAGGAGGCGTTGGCGGCTGACAAGTCAGAGCGGACGGGGCGCCGCGGCGCCGTTGCCGTCAGCTCGCGACAGTCTGTCAGACGGTCTTGTCGCGGGCAGCGCGAGCAGTCTGCCAGGCCAGTCTACTGTCAGCGGGATAAGGCGGACAAGGCGGGACAGGCAGGTGGCGTGGGAGCGCGGCCGGCTGCGGCTGGCCTCGCCCCAGCCCGGCCCGGCCCGGCCTGAACCCCGCTGCCAGCACCGCGATAGCGACTGACAGCCGCCGCGAGCTGCGCACTCAAATGCGAGCTATTAAATCAGCAATATATATCCCGCGTGTGTGCCACGCAGCCCCTCAAAAAAAAAAAAGGTTCGACTTGTTGATTGAAGACTATTTTTATTCGGAGACATTCTTTTTGCTGTGTAGCATTGGCATGAGTGTACGGAAATCATGAAAAATAGTGTGTCGTACATAGTACGCAAGAAGTATTTTTCCTTCATTTTCTTTTTTGTTGTTGGTATTGATGATCTAGCAGGCTACGAGCTGCTGGTGCTTGCTGCAAGCGCGCTTGGCCTGCGGGGTGAGGGTTGGAGCCCTTCCTGAGGGCGATCCCTGCTCCATCGCACCGGCAACATCCAGCCTCCCGCGCCGCAATCGTCGATTCGGCGATGCGAAATAATTAGGAGTTCTCCGTGGAGTTTCTTGGGGGCCGCCGTGGTCGGAGGGGAGGGGGGGGGGGAAGCTGGTGAAACGCACAATAATAGCAACCGTCATAGTACATGCACCTCGAAAAGAGCTCTTACTATGGCTGGCATAAGAGTGTCAAAAATGGTCGACTTCAATTACTTTTAAAAACAAACGCAAGCAAAGTCATATGAGACGAAAC
>NW_026267226.1:317180-318760 GCF_000697945.3 Frankliniella occidentalis
TCCCTCTCTCTCCCTCTCTCTCCCTCTCCCTCCCCCTCTCTCTCCCTCTCTCCCGCGCCCATCCCTCGCCGCAGCCTAAACATGGTAAATTATTCATTCAGCACATGTGACTGCGGAGCTGCCGAGGATGTGACGCCAGCGCAGCCCCTGATCCCTGATGCAGCAACTTTGTTGTTGTAAGGCGCTGCTCTTATCACACTTTTTCAACCTTTTCTCTCGACAGCAGCTTCTTCTTTTTTTGACATGTTTACATTGTTGTTTTCTATTGCGGAAACGAAATGCCTCACCCCTCAGTGACGCGCATATGCTCTATATATAGCCAGCCAACGTCAGCGATACGTGAGTAAAAAGAAGCGTTAATTGTACGTTATCCCGTCCGTCTGTCATCTGATAGATAGGTAATCTAGATCACTGTAATCTAAATTAAATCTTTTGCGTGCAGAGTCGTGTCACACGACCACTGAGGCAACAACGCTTATTTCCGTTGGGACGCGTCCACCAACGCGTCACCCCAAAAAATAGAAGGCTAAAGCAATAATCGTGGGACAGCCATAAAGTGATTGGTTGAGACTACATTATATTAGTCGTGAGGACAAGAATATGGTTCCGATCACTGTATGATAGTTAATTTCCTAACCTTATCTGTAAGGTGACCGATACGCTAGAACTCTCCACTCCCCTTTCTTTTTAAATTGGCATCTTTTCATTTATTGTATTTTGATAAACAGTATTTTTTCGAAGATTTTTAGAAAACTTTCAACTAAAAAGGAATGACGAAAGCTGCCCCGTTTAAGCGCAGTTATAAGTTTGTAAGCGTGTGGGGAAAAGCAGGTATCCGGGAACGCCCCTCCTCCCCTTTTTCCTTTCCTCCCCTCAAAAAAAAAAGTTCTTGTCTGGCGGAAGATGAAGGCTGTTTTACCACGGTGCCTTTGGCCAGTTTCGTTGTTTCACTTTGCACCAGCAGCGTGAAAAGTCCACAGAGCAGTTAGTCGTGGGGGTGTGGGTCGTTGAGCGGTCCCCTCCGGTTCCCTCGCCCCCTCCGGCCGGAGCACACGGGCCCCGCCCCGCTGAGCCTTGCATAGCCCGCCGCACACCGCACTGGAAATATGTTCCCGTTATTTAAATTAAATTTTAATTAAATTGTCCGGCAAAGTCTTTCCCTTTGGTGGCGGCGGCGGCGGCACCCTATAGACCTCGTGCCGCCTTGGCCTTGTGAGGTGGGGGCGAGGCAGGTGGGGTGGTTAGCGATACTGCCCGGCTCAGGCCCTGACCCGCTGAGCCTCCCCCCCCCCCCCCAAACTCTTTCTTCTTCCCCACTTTTTACTCCCCGGCGCGGCCTCACCGACGCAGCACCCGACATCTGAATTATTCCTTTACTTTTACTGGACAACAACAGCTTCCGTGCCGGACGCCGTGAAAAATACTACCGCCTGCTAAGGAGCCACTCTGACAGAGGACAAGGCAGGGAGAGGGGGGGGGGGCGCTGGCGTATTCTTTTCGCAGTTATGCCGTTGGCATGTGTGTGTGTGTGATGACTTGTGTGTAGGAGAGAGAGGGCGGGAGAGAGAGAGAGAGAGAGA
>NW_026267226.1:319945-325933 GCF_000697945.3 Frankliniella occidentalis
TAATTATTTTACCTTTTACACCCCCTGAACATATTTTTCACTGTGGAGAGCGCCTATAGACTAAATTAGGTCCTTTGATCAGCTGTTCTGTTTGGCCTCTGCCACGTCGTCGTCGTGCACTAGAGGGCGGTGGATGCTTTGAAGGTTTGATCTCGGTTGATCTCGTGACTCAGGTGTGCGCCGGGGCTGCCGGAGAGGAGGGTGTACACGGGCGGTATACGACGGTGTGGCGTATGGAACAGCGCGGCGAGAGGGCGAGCGGGGTGACAGGAGGGGGGCAGGTGGATGTGAAGTGGGGCGGAGCAGAAGGCCTTTGTTGTGATCAATACTACGCACAAATAGCGCGCGTACACCGTACAGAGCGCGGGGCACAGGGCACACTCGGCGCCGTGTTCATTTGATATTTGGTATGGAAGGTATGAAAGGGAAGGTGAGGGGGGTGGGGAGGGGAGGCTGTCGTCAGGGACCTCTCTATATTCCGCGTTCCAGTAGCTCGCCCTGCGCGCGTGTGTATACCACACTACATTTAATCCGCTCTACCGCCGTGTATGCCACTGGCTTGCTTTGGGCACTGCTGCCTCTTTTCATATGCACCGCGACGAGACTGGCTGCGTGCAGGTTTTTCATTAACCGTTTCCAGAGGCAAAAAGTCTCGAGCGACTGGCTTGCGGTGGGGAGCTTGTTCTGAGCGGCGCTTACCCCCCAACCCCCCCAACCTCACCGAGCCTTTCACCCTTAGTCCTTTATAGTGGGGAAATGTATCCATATTGCTTATGAGTTTTACACGGCTCTGGTAACATGCTGGTACATAGATTATTGGCGGTCTTCATACACTGTAGAAAATTGTTTATTCTTTCAAGAATACTTTGACACACACATTTTTGGATTGGTCAAAAACATTTTTATTCTTGAATCAAGATACCGCCTAACTTGATAGCGATCGGGTCAAATTTATTTCTAAAAAACGGCGGTATCATCTTTGAAATTATGGGACGTAATATCATAGTAAAATCACAAAAAAAGAAATTGATCTTTTGTCACCATTAGTACAAAATGTACGCACAGTAAAGAGACAGTGTTTTGGGGTGAAGAATTTTTTAGTGAGTATAAAGCGTTTTTGAACTTTTTTAAAAATGAATTAATGCAGACGTGTTTGAAGTGTACGTAACTTTACCGAGAAAAGAGTTTAGAACATATCTACGGGTCCACCCCCACCCGACTCTTCCCCTCACCACAGCCTTCATAATTTTCCTCTTTTACAAACTTGATCTCGGCTCGGGTGAGGAGGCGCCCGCTCGCCGCTCTGTGCGTGGCCGCGCTGGCCAGGCCCCGGCGGTGCGCTGTTGTGGTCTCAGATGCCACCCACCCCCTTTCCACATGCCACCCCTCTCACTAAGGAAGGGCCTAACTGGCCTCACGGGCCCAGCACACGCACGTCCCGCGCTGCATATCAAATGTTGGCGCGCTCCGCGCCCCGCTTCTCTCTCCAAAGCAGAGCGTGCGACTCTGATGCGACGCCGCGCGAAGAAAGAGGGAGGAAGGGAACAAAAAATAAGATTTGTCATCAACGCCCGCGCTCGGTTGATTCTCATTGTTTCGTAACGCCTCATCAAAACGACCGTAGTGTTTGTTATTGTGTTTGGTTGACTGCGCGCGCTCGGGGGGAGGCGGCCACCCGACTCCACAAGTAGTAGTAGCGCCCCCCGTTTACAGGACAGCAGGGCGAGCGTGCTTGGCCCCCTGCTACTACTTTGTCCGAGCGGCTTGCGGGGCGGAACTTATCGTCCCCGCTGCCCCGCACCACGGCCTTCAACGAGGCCATAAGCCCGGTGACTTGTGGCTTTGTGGCCCGTGCGACGGCCGCAAACTGCGCGAGCGGGCCACAGAGGCGCCCCCGTGATGACTCTATTCATATCGACAGGTGGGATGGGGGGCACCCCGCCCGCCCCGAGCCCGGAGGCACCGCCGCACCGCGAGCCGCGCACTCCACAAGATTGCTGGTTTCACTCTCCTGCTGCTGGACTGGGGGACGCCTCCACGGCGCGAAACATTCTCATTGGCGCAAGTGTCGCTCGGCATTAGCATTCTCAGACTGTTTGAGAAGTCGGCGCGGCGGCGGCAGGTGTGCAGGTGGTGAGCAGCAGGCGCCCCGCGCACCAGTGGTGCAGTGGTGCTGCCGCGAGAGGGTGGCCTACCCACCATGTAGGCCGCCCCTGCGCCCGCTCCACGTGGAACACGCGGACGTTGAAGTCGAAATGATGACAGTGATACAATAAGTATTCGTGCCTAAATAAATATATGCCGATGGATGTCCTTTTGACATCACCATCACGCGAGGTAAGTTAATTATTTTGGCCCGTTTTAGCCCGTTTTACCTGCGCGCGCACTACCGAACTTAAGAAAAAGCCAACTGATTTTCGCCCATGCGAGCTCTAGAAGCGCATGATCATGTTTCTAAAAACACTTGTTTTGGGTTGTTTTTATTCTTTCTTTTTAGACGATCCCGTTAGGTATCGGCTTTATTTTTTATTTATAACAAAAGGAAATTAAATTCAGAAACAGGACTCACAGGTGCAGACTGCCGAAGTGTAGCCGAACTGCCGCCGGCCGCGACGCGACGCTGTCGTCACTGTGGTGGTGGTGGTGTGATCCGCTCTTGCCGTCGGCTCGTCACGAGCGTCGTTGGCGTGGCCGAGAGAGACGCGCAGCAGCTCGACGTACGGAACAGACCGAGCGCTCCCCACGAGGCGTTCCACGAGGCGGCCGCACCGACACTGGGGGGTCGCGGCGCGCGGGCCCGGGCACTACACCACCACCCTGTGGAGGGTGGGGCGGGGCGGGCGGAGGAGGGAAGTCCGATCAGACAGGTGGGGAAGCTGGGCAGCACTGGAGTGCGAGTGCACCACAGCGAGCGTCGACTCTTCATCATTCTCGTCATATCTCTCCCATGGCGCCGCGTTCCTGAAATGCTTGGAACGAAACAATTCTCATTCTTTGTAATTGCGAGTAATTGATTGCCTCGTATCACGAAAGCATTTCTGGGCAAGATGATGATGAAAATCCCATAGAAAATCCTAGAAACACCAGTCATACCCGTCACTTGCCGCCGCCGCGAGGGGGCAATAACTCCGGGAATCATGTGTACACCTGCCTGGGAATCACAGGATAAAAATCAATCGAAATCAACAGAAATCGCTTAAAATAAGCGGGAAACTAGTGGAATTCGTACAAATTAGTCGAAATAACGTACAAATTTGTCGAAATAAGCGTTTTCTACCTCTAAAACTCACCGCTGTTACGTAATTATTTTGCACAAAATACTGGTCTGTGGGTAGACCGGACCGACGCGCGGTGCTCGACATTCCCTACAGAGGCAATACAGCCGGACTGAATGTACTCGCTGTTCCGCACGGAGAGAAGGCCCCGCCCCCACCCCACCTCCCCGCCGACCTCTCCTGATGAAACGGAACTCGCCCCAAACTCGGATGGATGAAATGGGGGGCCAGAGAGGAAGGCATGGCTGCTCTGAGTCGCGTAGAGTCGCAGTGTCCACGCAGAGAGAGAGAGATGCCGCTGCTTTCGGAGGGGAGAGCGAGAGAGAGGCGGTCCGGGGGCATCTCCCGGGTTCGCTCGGCTGTCTCTCTCGCACTCGCATACAAATTCCTCAAGTAGCGCCATCTCTCTCCCGCACCGCACACGTCCAGTCTGCCAAGCTGAACACGGGGCGCGACTCTTCGGACGAGTTGGACCTTGGACCATCCTGAAAAGAGGACGGAAAATGTAATCAAATGTTCGTTTCTCTTGTTCCTTTTTTCCTCTTTCAGCGAAGCACGTCATCAAAGGCGAGTTTTTTTTATTTTTATTTTTGTGGAAATGAATTTGCAACGTGCGTTAAAAGAAACATCATCAGACCTTAAGTCGCCCGAATATCACTGCATGTTGACAGAAATCCGTAAGCTCTATGAACTGAAAAGTTAAGATGCTAATGTGCAGTGGCCTGGATGCTTCAAAATGCGTAAAAAGAACCCTTTCTAAATCATGCGTAAGCTTTCGTGCTTTTGCTCGATCTGGGACTGTGGGTAAATCCATCATTTCGTTACTGATCATGTTTTTAAAAGTACTTTTATTATTTCTCATGGTGTCGGATAACCCCCCTCTGCACAATAAAACATGCTCACCATCCCGTGTAACGTTAACTCCCCTTTACTTATTTGGCATGCGGGAGGCCTTGCCGCCACGGGACGGGCGGGTCAGGTTTCAGGTTTCATGGCCCGGGTCGCTGAACCGCTGGCTGCCGTCGGTGCTGGTGCCAAGCGCCCCTCACCCCGCACCTAACCTGGCTGGTAGGGAAGGTGCCTGGAGGCTCAAGGCCTCCACAGGCAGACTTGTTTACAAACGCGAGGGGCGGCCCGTAATAAAAGCAGCCTGGGCGACAAAGCGGGGGGGGGGGGGGCAGGGCCGCCGGGTCGTTAAACGGGTCCGACGCAATTAGACTTCCCATTGATTTTGCGCGTCCCACGCGCGCGTGACACAATTTTATTCGCGTTTTTTTCGCGTTTTTTTTTTTCGGAAACAGGAAATGAGAGAGAAGACAAGAGCAGCCACACTGGTTTTTCTCTCCTCCCTTTCTTTCAAGTCGTCCTTTTAAATCTCTGTCCCATTTCATTGCGAGCATAGGCCATGGGTCAACATAAAAATACAACAAGGAAATTGAGTTCTATTTACTTTGCATTCTTTGAATAATGAGAAGGAAAAAAATTAGGGCGTAGAACTTTAAAATAAGCAATTAGAGGACGTGGTATTTGCGATTGCTGAGACCGACATCCGGAGAAAATAAAGCAGAACGCCGGGATGTGGGAGAGTCGCGTAAAGAGTCAGTGGCCGTACGGGTATCAGCCGCGGAGAAGGGTTGGAGAAGAGCCTTCCTCGCATACAAATTGACGCGTCCGGCGTGCGCCGCCTGCAAGTGCCCGGGGCTGATGAATATGTAGCTGTGCCGGACGCGGTCGGCCTGCTGCTGCCGATGATGTGATTCAATCCAACACTTTTGTGCCCAACAGTATGTTGCTAGATTTCTCAGTGCAAAATAACGCGATGCGATGCACGTAACATATCGGGTGCTTCGGTGCACGCGCCGGTTGCGAGCGGCTTTGTCTTTATTGCTCTGTTCATGCCAGTGACGCGTGTCTATCGCCCGCGCTTACGAGTCTGGACAATATCCGAAGACGCCTCTCACTCGCTACCCCTCTGCGCCCCTCTCTGCTCGACTCTCCTCTGCTACCGCCGTCTTGCGGTGGGTATCCTGCTCGACGGTGGCAGACGGTGGCGCGGGGAGGGAGCGAGGGAGGGAGGGGTGGCCTCCGCGCCGTCTGCTCTCGTTAGGTGGAGCACCACGGGGCTTGTCAGCGTCCTCCCCGGTAGACAACGAGACTGTGCGCGGAATATTCGTCTGACCTTTCACCATCAATACGTTGGCTCTTTCGAAAGAATTCACAAAGCACGGCGCGACCTTTTAGCAGTGAGAGATTTTATTTGGTTCCGCGCTTTTGCCGCGCGAGCACTGTCCGGATGGACTTTCTATAGAGCGAGGCGGAGGTCACGACCCCTGCTGCGCCCTCGGCAGCCTCGGCAGCTCCCCGGAGGCCGTCGGAGCGGAGCCGTCAGAGTGGCCAGCGGCGCTGGAGTCCAGAGACGTGCGCGGTCGGCCCGGAGGACTCCCGAGAACCCCCAACACCCCCACTGGGCAGGGCGCTGCGCTCCGCCAACGCTCCACCAACCCTACGCCAACGCTTCGCCAACGCTCCGCCAACGCTCCGCCAACGCTCCGCCAACGCTCCGCCACGCCCCGCCGTGCCCCGATTGGTCTGCGTCCCATCCTCCCAATGAGAGCGACGTGAAGGCCACGGGCAGCGCTCCTTTTCCTCCTTTAACTCCCCAGCCTTCCCGAATCCCCATCGCCCCCTGATTACCTGGACTCCTCCAGCGCCG
>NW_026267226.1:326878-329199 GCF_000697945.3 Frankliniella occidentalis
CCACCCCGCTCCGCCACACCTGCCACCACGCTGCCGAGTTGCGGCCGCGGAGAGCCCCTGCAGACGACAGGGTAGGCAGGCCCGCTCAACTTCGGTGCGCGGCGGTCAGCCGGGTTGTCTACCCCGACGGGGGCTCGGCTCGAGCAGCTCGAGGCGGTTGTGCGGCGGCGGGGCTGGAGGGGCCGGAAGGGGCAGAGGGGGGCTCGCTCGACCACAACAAAACGTGCCCGCTGAGTACAGAGGGGCACGAGGAGGGGAGGGGGAAGGGTCAGTGCAGCGCCCTGTGACCTGCACGCACGTGTACGGGAAGGACTCGACAAGGGACTCGCGAGGTCCTCCGGGACCAAGCGAGAGGGCCCTCGAGGGATTTGTAAAGCGCAGAAGGAAAGGGAGAGGGTCAGAGAGAGGGGCCTTGAGAAACAAACGCGCCGTTCTGACTTGGGGGTCGCGAGTGTTTGATTTGGTGTGGTGGACATATGTTGATGCGGCTGCGTGGCTGCGACTTCATACTTCAGCTTTTTCTCGTTCGCGTTATGAATCTGTTTGGCATAAATCGGAACAATACCGCTGTCGAATCACGTCGTTTTGCCTTCGATGAGGTGAATGCCTTACCGGGCCGTGTTTAAGCAGCCCGCCGCCTGCGTCGTAGCGGCGCCCTCCCGAGGCCCCAGACAGAGGCCCTCCTCCTGTCGGCCGCACGCCAGAGCCACAGAGGACGCGGCGGGGCGCGGCCTCCCCCCGGTCGGTCGGCGGTACGCGTGCCGTCTGCACGTGTTTGGCACGTGCCAAAGGCCGCCGTGCCGGGGCCGGGGCCGCGCCAGACCGGGCTGCGCCAGCGGAGCAATGAAGTTGATTGCCGGGCCGGGCCGGGCGGGGGCCGCTCCCGTCTGCCTTCCCTTCGTGACTCGCTGGTGACGTCAAAGCGACGGCGGCGGCCGGGCGGGCGGGGGAGGCGGGCCCGAGGGAATGCCGAGGCTGCGCCGGCCTAGCCCGGCCTAGCCCGGCCTAGCCCGGCCGAGGGCCGAGGGCCCGGCCGCCCCTATGCCCCAGTAGTAAAGGGCGCGCACATGGCGGCGACGAGGCCCAGGCGAGGCGGGCGGAGCGGAAAGAGCGCGGGCGGCACAGCGACCATTTCTAGGGAACCGAGTGCGGAACACGCGGTGGCGGCGTCTCGTCCGCTCACGGGCAGAGGCGAGTGATTCAACTCGAGAGATGAGGGTCACGTCCTCGCAGCCGCATGCAATTGTTTTGTGTTCTCTAGAGACACAATCTTTCTAATCATTATTTTTGTGATTTTTTTCGGAATTTCTCGGTGGCGTCAATAAACAAGGGAGAAGGAGAAACACAATTACTTTTGCGCTAAAATGGTTACATAATCCCTATCTTAGTGCCGTTTTATAAGGACGAGTAGTTTTCTCAGTGCCGCGTATTTGTAAAAGTATGGACGTTTTTTGTTTAAAAGGAATAATAGTATTGGGGGGTGGGGGGCAGCCCTACCAATGGGGCGGAGGGCAGAGCACAAAGCGAGCCCGAGGGATGTCCCTATTTGTGGCCACAAACCCGGTGGCCAGAGTCAGCTTAATCCGACCTGACTATCTCTTTTAGGCAATATATGATAACTGACGCCACCAGCCACACGCCCGTTTTGTAGCTAAACAGTTGTAGCACGGTGAGTTGTAGCTATACCATCGACACGACCGCATGCAGCTCTCATCCGAATCAAAACTGTCGGAAGATCAACCCCCGGGCGAGGCAAACTTTTACTTTGTCGCTTCTTGTCTCCCGTTAGGCAGGATACCGCTCAGAACGCAAACCGGGGAGGGTTAGCTGGCTGCCGAAAGTGTTGTAGCGTGTTCGGAGGCAGAGCGTGGGGATGGTTGTTAGTTCAAATCCTGTCCGTTATCATTTTTCCTGTTCTGCTGGCCAAGTGTCTTGTGGCGTTAGTGACAGCTGAGATCTGGATGCAGCCGGGAGCTGCGGTGATTATCGTTCCTTCGTGGCTCATTTGGTAGTGTCCCGGCACGACGTGAACCTGGGCCCTGGTTCGAATCTCGGCCGGGTGATAATTTTCGCGCTCGGCTGGTCATGACTTTACAGCCGTGCGACACCTGATGTGTTTGGCCGGTACGCAAACAGTCGCTGGTTCGAATCTAGTCAACGGAACCCTTTTCCCTCTGCCAGCCATGTGTTTCGGGGTGAGAGCCACAGCGGATATAAGCTTCCCCTCTGCAAAACCCTCATCATTAGCTCAGTTGGTACAGCGCGCGCTCGGGACGCGGAAGGTTGTCGGTTCGAATACTGTCCGACGTTCATTTTTCCCT
>NW_026267226.1:331079-348569 GCF_000697945.3 Frankliniella occidentalis
CCCCCATGTCGGCTGGTCTTTTGTCTTAACCCTTGGTCCCCGCGCCGCAAACCACTAAATAGGGAAAAATGAACGTCGGACAGTATTCGAACCGACAACCTTCCGCGTCCCGAGCGCGCGCTGTACCAACTGAGCTACTGATGAGGGTTTTGCAGAGGGGAAGCTTATCTTCGCTGTGGTTCTCACCCCGAAACATATGGCTGGCAGAGGGAAAAGGGTTCCGTTGACTAGATTCGAACCAGCGACTGTTTGCGTACCGGCACGACAGATGGAGCCGACAGCGTGCGTGCTAGGGCTTGGTACGTTCGACACCACCGGCCGAGGGATCAAGTCTTGGTTTGGCCGAAAATTTTTGCGGGACCTTCTGAGTAGGTCTGGTCAGTTATGTTGTTGTTTTTTTGATTACAGACGATATTTATGAGTCGGAGAAGACGACCATGAACTCCCAAGGAATTCAGGTCGAAAGTCTTGGCGGGGGGCAGATCGTGCACGACCCTCGCGCGAGGACCATCACCATTGGGGGCATGTCACATGTGAGCAAAGAGATGACGGTGGAGGAAATGGAATGGTCCTTGTACTGGAAGTCTTGGAAATACTGAAATATCACAATTTTATTGAAATTTGTTTACAGGGGCTCGGTAAAGCTGACCATAATCTGTCAGCTGCTTTACTGTCACGGTACTATCCAGGATACAAAATTACAGTAGAAACATAGTAATATCCTGATTTGTATACAGTGTAAACAGTCTTCAAGCTCTGAATCTTGATGCAAAGCACCAAATCCGCTAAATCATAATTTAACAAGAAACAAGGATTTTTTTTATACCAAGAGCAGGTCCTGTCCAATAATTTTGTAAAAACTATTTTAAAAATGTTAATAGCAGGAATCTTAAATAACTAGTTGAGTGTTACATGATAGATTACTCATCCTCTTCCTCTAGGCTGTCTAATAACAAATCTACTCTCTGCAAATCTAAATTATTTGAATTACTGGTATTGGCAGTGCATTTGTGTTTCTTAAATGGCTTCAAAAACATAAAACCTAAGTTGCAGGTTTTACAAGTGTATTTTGTTTCCTTAGTATGAGTTCTCCTATGCTCAGTAAGAGTGTCCTTTCTAGCAAAAGACTTTGAGCATATGTCACAAATATGGGGCCGTTCGCCAGAGTGAACTTTCATGTGAGACTTCAACTGATAATTTGCAATAAAAGAAAATTTACAAATGTCACAGACAAATTTTTTTACACCAGCATGTGTTTTTTTATGCACTTGTAGCCAGCCTTTTAGTTTAAAACTTTTATCACACTCATCACATTTGAATGGTTTATCATCAGAATGAGTTACACGATGGGCATACAATCCAGCTAATGATCTTGAGGCAAAGCTACAGTGCTCACAGCTGTAGGGTTTTTCACCTGCAAAATTGGCATATTAATCACTTTTAGTCACAAATCAAACATCAATTCGTAACAAAGATATGAAAATTAAAAAAGCACATACCTGAGTGGGTCCTCATATGAAATAAGAGTCCATTTGTAGATTTAAATTTCTTTCCGCATTCATGACAAACAAAGGGGGCTATACCAAGATGTTGAATCCTATTATGGTAATAAAGACCTGCATATGAACCATATTTCTTTTGGCAGACTTTACACACATATTCTCTGGCTGAGTGAATTTTCCGGCTAAAAATTAAAACACGTGATAGCGTAATGGGAAAATTTTGCAAAAAAAAAATCATAAGATTAGAGAAAAATACTTACAGGTGACTTTTTAAGGATGACTTCCCAGAAAATCTCGAGGCACAAAGTTCACACATGTACGGTTTCTCTCCAGCATGAGTGTGCTTATGCATTTCTAGGTGTTCTTTGGTGTGATATGTTTTGTCACACAGGTCACAAGCATAGACTGCTTGAGTAAAATGAATCAGCATATAGTGTTCCCTCCAATCTTTTTCACTCCTAAATGCAATATTTTCGCAAAGGTGACATTTGAATTTGTAGTCACCTTCATTTTGTGGAGGGTTTTCAGTCATGTCTGTTGGGTGTGAAGTTTTTGAATGTACATCTAATTCTTCCAGAGACTTGAACATTGTATTACATACTTTGCAGCATCGATCTTCCTTATGTTTTTTCTTGTGACGCCATAATGAAACTCTGGATTTGAGTATGAGACCACAAACTTTACACATACATTTTGCGTTGGTATTTAGCAGGTCCTCATGTGACTTAATTATATGCTTTTCTCGCTTCTTGCTCAAAACAGAAGTATGACCACAAACAGCACAGGGATACAGTGTAAACAAACCATGTATCCTTCTGAGATGAAATTTCAAACCATGATGTTTAGGAAAAATTTTGGGACACTTTGGACACTTGACAGTTCTTAGGCGCCATGGCTTCGAATCATCATCCTGTGCAACCTCCAATGGTACATCTGAGTCTTCATCTAGAGAAGAATTCATAATGCCATCTTCACTGCTCTTCTCACTTACACAACTAGTATTGTCATCATCCTCATCGTCACCATCATCAACATCGTCAATATCATCATCATCACCATCATCGTAATCAACATTATCATCATCATTCTCAACATTACTATCACAATCGCCACCGTTATCTGAGTGTAATTCCTGTTCCTTGTCATCCTGTTGGCCTTGAGTAGTAAGGTCAACAAAGGTTTGATGATCGATCTCATTGGACTGTGCTTCTTTTATCTCTTTTGAGGCCCCTGAGGTACTCTGTTTGCTATCTTCTGAAAAGACACCAGTCTTGGGCTCCAAATTATTTGCTTCATCGTCTTTCAAGGGAGCACTTTTTGAGGTGATGTTAATTTTTAATGCCTTATGTTTTTGATGCTTGATTGTTGTACTGTTGGAGTCTTTATCCAAAATTTGTTTTGATTTTGATTTTTTCTTTGAGCTTGACACCAGGTTTAAATCATTTTCTTGGGGAACATTAATAGTTGAAATATCACTTACTGCAGTTGTTTTAGGAAGTAGCAGTCTTTTAGGGTGTGGATTTTCAATCATCTGGAAAACAAAGAAATCAGAACTTTGTTTCGGTACCACATCACATATCACACTACTGAAAGTGACAGTAAAGAAGTGAAATTTGATACCTTAAGTTTTGAATCAATGGTGAAGAGAGTACACTTTTGGTACACAACTTTTGACAAAACTCCATTGATAGATTGGCATTTAGCCTGGAAAGCAGCCCATCGATTCACTTCTTGAAGACACATGTTGCATATTTTTGATGGCAGTTCTTCACACTGACTTATCTGGTTAACGGTTTGAGAGAAATAAAACCATTGATCATAAAAGTGACAAAGAGAAGGGTTCGTGGATTTAAATTGTAGTGACACAAGTAGGAAAAAAGAAAATAGACAAACCTCAAAACCAACACAACCAGAAATTAGCTGAGGTAAGGCGAAGGCAAGAGATTTGGAAGGTTTCAAGTTTTGGAATATCTCTGAATTGTCTGGCGACATAGACAAACATAATCTACATGCTGATATTATGTCCACTACTTCTGGACGCATCATTTTAACCAATCACGACTATTTTTCGATTTGTTTGCGTTGCAGTTGATGTTTACTTTATTTTAATTTTTTTTTTTGTGCAGACGACGCTATTGCAGAAGTACCAACACGACGACATGACTAGTGGAGCCATAGAGCGAAGCATTTGAAAGGGATTGAGGCCAAAAGTCCATTCTTCGTATGTACACATATAGGATAATTAGAAGTAAAAAAATTAAAACGAAATGTAGTGTTACTGGGTCTCTGAAATGGAATTGTACTCACGACCCCTTTTTTTGTTCAAGGAGTGTAGTCCTAGAGCAGTGGACTATATAAGGGCGGCAATATTTAAATCCCCCCAAAAGTTGTAATCTAACATTTGTTAATTTTTCAACCTGTAGTTAATTTTACTCCTTATTTCGTAGCATTTTAATTGTTTTCAAGATATATAGTACAGTTCTTTGTAATAAAAAGACGAAAATAGATTACACGAAACCATCAATTTAAATGTGACATGCAGCAACAGAACATAGTATTCCAACTACTCGCACGGCTATTTACTTCTTCCTCAGTAAATTTGGAGAGATGAGAAGGCTCTTCTTCGTCGGGCCCGGTCTATCGCCTGCGACGACTGGATCTCCTGCTCCGCCTGTAGCCGAAGCGGCAGGCCGCCTCAAAGTAGGTGCGCCGCTCGGGAACACCCATGCACCTCCACCTCCTCGCCGCCATGCGGGCCACCTTGGTGACCGGCATGTCCCGCCCCATCTGCGACACGAGTGTCCGCGAGGGAAGCCCCACGAACGCCAATAATCACCCACCTTCCGTGACCACATTGTGGTCAGCCTTGGCCGCGCGCGCTTCACGCACCTGCTTGTACATGTGCACGAAGAAGTTGATGAAGGGGCTGCGCGAGACGGCCGGGGCGCGGCCGTGGAGGCCGGAGCTGCAGCGCCGGCGGCCGGAGGGCAGGGCGCTGCCCCAGTTGTAGCTGACCCCGCAGGCGCGGTAGTAGTCGAGGCGCTGGGTCTGGCTCATGGCGCGCCAGCGCCGCGCCGCCACCTTGGCGATGTACGTCACACGCCTGCCGCGCATGCCTCGCGCCACCTGGGAGGGAAGGACCAAGAGACGCCCCTTAGCGGCGTCAGCCCGCGCGCCCACCAGTCGCGTTGTGGCTCTCACCTTCAGGTAATAGTTGATGAAGGGATTTCTAGAGGTCGACTTCGTCATGGCGATTGCTCGGAAGTTCTCCTTATTGAGCAAACAAAGAGAAGCAGACTACCCGCGTTTTTTCGTCAACAGTGTCGTCCCTCTGGGATATCAATCATTTGCCATTTGAATGTGAATTGTGTTGTTTTATAATACATCGCACTTTAAAATTTTTAAAAAGCCTCCGTGGTGAGTGAGGAGATCGGGACTGTTGTTATGGATAGCCTACAGAGAGTTGAAAGTGGTATTGTTGAAGGGGTTTGTTGGGTTTGTTGGCGAATCATTACGAGAGGAGAGAGACTGGCCTATACCAGCCTATCTCAATCAATGATCTCAATCTTCTTAGATGGTCATTTTACCGGCTTTCACAGTATAAAAAGAAAAAATCGAGGGTAGTTCCTGGCTGGTGTAGTCAAACCAGTTTTGGTCAGCTCACTAACCTACTGCTAACACAGAACTTCAAGGACAGGAAAAGAAAGGCATAGGCTTAAAGTCTTCATCTTTATTGCTCATTGAAATTTATCAGTCATAGTGTTACAGGCAGTGAAGAATAATCACAAATTAAGCTTAGTTAAGTTAGGAGAGTTGATCCCTGAGCGCTTTCGCCAGCCAGACATTCATGGGCTCTCGCGTTTCGCTCTCGGGTTATCTCTTTTAAGTAAAGATTTTGTCAGATAATGGGGGGGGGGCTAGACTACACAAATCAAACAGAATAGAAGCATCTAAAGTCATTTCAAAACATTCTTTTATGGCATCAAAAATTCTTGTTCGCAAACCTAGAAGTTTCAGCATCACAGTTAATAAAACTCTTGATTGTAGTCAGTCTGATATGCTGTGATAATTGCAGTCAGGAAATAATTTAGGATTTGTATGGACTCTCATTACATTTAAGTACACAATAAATAAATGGGAATCCTTCATCCTTGATAATTGGGGAAGCTGTACCAGCTTAACACATACAACAGCTTTGGCACACATGAAATTTTTGAAACTTCAGACAGATTAGATTTATCACTAGAGCCCATTTGTTAAGTTGATTCTTGAGCACTACAAAATCATAAAATTACAGGATCCACAGCACCACAATAGTGCACATGCTAGGCTGATCAAAAAGCAACAGAGCATAAAGATAAACTCAAATCAAACATAAACCCATTGCCCTAAAATATCATATTTATAAAGCTATATATAAATATTGCACTCAACAAAATGTCATCGTAAAAACCAAAGTTCATGCATTGTGAAAACACAATAGATATTGCATAAATAACAATAATTATTATCATCAAAATGTTACATACACATTCACAAGTTCATAATAAATGTCTCTTTGCAGTGTTATGAAGTATTCTACCACGGGTAAATCTTGAATCCCTAATTCTAATATTAGAAGATCCATTGTCTTTGAGCTTAAAAGAGCAAAGGTATATATATTTTTCAGGTAAATAAAAGATCTCTGATTTCATTGACTCCAACACAATACAATTTACAAAGACTTCACTACACTAAAGATGCAAAATAGCTGCTAACAAAATTATTGCAGGCATCTGGAAGGATGTGGGCACAGTAACTCTTAATTTGTACATTCACAAAACAGCTTTCTATAATCTTAAGAATAAAAGTTCTACTGCTGACTATACAAATATAACAACACAATTTGGTTCATTGAATAAATCAGTCTCATCCTGGTTGCTAATCAAATAAATTGTGGTAAGGAATAGTGGTAACAATCTCTACAAAAATACCCTGAAAATATTACAATATATGACATGAGCTGCAGCAAGAGAGCTACCATCTACCCTTCTCTTTGTCAAATAAGATCAACAGCATCACATTGCTCTACAGTGCATAAAATTGAGAAAGCATCATAGACCCCTTAAAAATAACACAGATTAAATTGTAAATTTCCACCAAAAATTAGTTGTATGAGGAGTTTTTCACATAATTCATTCAACTAGATGTAATTTGTTCGATATATGGTGGTACAGGGTTTTGGTAGAACTATGACATAATTTTCAAAAGTGATGTGGGAAAAAAAAAACAGGCTAACATCTATGTTGTTAATAGAAACCATATCATTCTGCTTGTCTAGACTGACATGACACCACATTAAATTTCCATTGGGGAAAATCTTTAGGTAAATGAAGTCGAAAGAATACTACATAAACAAGATAAAGTGACTGAAGAAAATTAGGCTGCTACCTCACCAAAATTCATGTGACCAGTCTCTTTAGCATGCACTTGAGCTTCTGTTTGCCCTTTGAGGAATGACTGGCATATAAGGCACTTAAGTGTAAATTTATCAACATCTGTGAACTGACGACTAGATTGAGCTTCAAGAGCAAGCTGACGAGCCTTCTCCAGCATTGTTTCATCATCGACTTGAAACATGGTTTGGATAGTGCCATCAGGCTGCAAAAAACATTTTTAAAAGTGTTTAATTTGTAGTATTTTATAACACCAGAAAAGAAAAAAAAAAGTAAGAAGCAAATGGTTTAAAACGAAATTGCACTTACTGTTAAGGGTTCAAGGAATAGGGGATCATAGTGAATTCCATCAAAAATGAGGAATATACGGTTACCGAAAGACTTGTCTTCACCAAAACGGTTTACAATGGCATTTATAGTATCCACTACAGCCATCTCCATCCCATAAAAGTTGGATAAAATTGATAACTCAATGGCACCACCCCAAGAGTCTGTTTTCTGGATCCAGGTGCAGTAATCTTTGTTAGGCTTTCCCAAAATAGCTTCAGAGTACGTTTCAGGGTCTGATCCGACAGCTTCAGCAATGATTTTCCGCATGTACTGCCCACAAGTCGGATCAACCTTACCTAAAATGTTTGAAAACATAAGAATGCTTTAATACACAACTATTGAAGAAAAAACAATAATGTCAAATCATAGTTTTCAATCAATGTATGTAATTGGAAAACCTTGCTTACCATTCAAAACATAACCAATACTAGTGAAAAGACACGAATTGTCTGACGGGACAACTTTGCGCATGAGAATTCCAGGACAGTTCAGTTGGCTTTCAGCAATGTGTGCGTATTGTGTCTCCTGCTCCATTTTTTTGGCAGCAATTTTCTCTTTTGCTTCACTATTTAACTTCTCTTCAACAA
Source organism: Frankliniella occidentalis (assembly GCF_000697945.3). Taxonomy (NCBI): domain Eukaryota; kingdom Metazoa; phylum Arthropoda; class Insecta; order Thysanoptera; family Thripidae; genus Frankliniella; species Frankliniella occidentalis. The sequence continues at coordinate 338,934 of NW_026267226.1, forward strand.
TGAGAGTATCTCCAGATGAAATACCCAAGGCCTCCAGAGTAATACTATTGTCACTCAGATTGACAGATTTAGGGGGGAAACCAGCCAGGACATTAATATCACTTGGTTTTATACTAAACAGTTCTGAGAGCTGTTGCTTGAGCTCTGAGGCTGTGCTGTGAGCTGTCAAACCTTTCACTATGTTTTGTCCTCCCTTGCATTTAACCTTTAAAGCGAATCCTGCCATTATCAAATCTTTATAATACAAGAAGAAATCCGACCCAAAACCTGATATTTAAAATGCTTTTACATACAAAACAAGTATACTGCTAGGTTATGATTATGATAAGGTTAGAGACACTACTAAAAACGTATAAAAGCTCACAAAATCAAATTTTCGATGACGATCCAAAGTTGAAATCAATACTCTCTGACAAATTAATAATGGGCGGTATTTCTTAAGCCGCAAAATAACTATTGACGGTTCTTATTTCTGAAATATGGGAATGACAAGAGAGTAACCCAATAACAAGAGAGACAGAGAGGGAGATATTAGCAGAAGGCAGAAGCAGAAAGCAGACAAAGGACAGACAGCTTGGTCCCCTTCGTAAAGGCGGTGAGAATAGAATAGGGAAGAGTGAGGGAAATTTTGAATTCTCAATTCAAATTTTGATCTCCCTCCACCAAGCCTCCATTCTCGTACAAAGTACTTTCTTCGATGTTATAATCCTCATAACTCATAATTCGTCTTTGGATTCTGTTTGTGGTAGTTGCCATTAAACTTTCTGTGTCAAAAGCCCAATGGATGTGATATTGAATAAAATACAACAGGAGGTTCAATTTTGGTTTTATTTTCTATAGGTACCAGTTATTGAACATCAGACAAATTAAGAATATATATTGTCATACATCATGAATCTATGAATCTCAAGTGGTAACAAAGGAGCACAAAAACAAAGCCTGATACTAATTCTGTACTTTCAAGAGTGTAAATAATGTGATTTCCAATGAGCAAGCAAGCACTTAACCAGTTGTAGGCACTACATTAGGTATTTTGGGATGTCTCCTAGGAGATTTAAAATTTGCTAGACCACAAAATATATTCATATAAAACTTGATCAAACCCAGATTGTGGAATTTAGTTTTTTATTGTGTGGCTTTAAGGAACAAATATGAGCTTGTCTGAAGTAGTTGAATATAGTACCACTGCGGAATGTATGGTGTCTGCATGTGCAGAAATTTTATTTGGTGTAAATCAAAGTCATGAACTACTACACCAAAAGCTAAATTGTAAAACTAACTTAACAACTGATGCTGATGAACTGAACTGTTAAATATTGAAATAAAATGAGAATAAGGATCAATAAGTGGTGTTTAAGAAAACCATTCAAATATTTCTGATGTGTGGATAAAGATGGAATGTCACATAATTTTGTTTTAATAATCAGTATTTCATAAATGAAATATCAATAGGAACACATTTAAAGGGCCTAATCACAAAGAATGGTAGTCATTTACAAATTCCAAAACACTTTAACATTCACGACACATCTAAGTCATTCTATGAGACAAAAATGATCACACAATAATGCTATGTCATAATTGAATTTCACTTTTAACATTATAGAGATAACTATGCGCAAACATGTAAAAATATACGAAATTTATGATCCACAACATAAAACGCAATTCAACAAACAATGATTCTGTAACTTATAAAATTGACCACAGTCTCTCTAGTTCATCCTCTTAATCATTAGATACATACATAAATTAATATGTATACTTAAAATAAAAGGATATGGGTAAATCACAAGCTCATTCTGACTAATAATACTACAATCTAGTCTCATATTACAGAATTGTACAATACATATTTTCAATGTGTGTGCATTAAGCAAGCTAAAGCACTTAGTAATTACAAAACAAGAACAAGAGAGATTCATTATTTTACAAATTAAAAAATTCATTCTTCATTTAAAGCTTAAGGCACTTTTCATTCAGAAAACAACATTGCAGTATTTAACACACATAAGATCAAAATATAAAAGATTTTAAAAACTTGAAAAGTTTATTCATTTTAATTACAAGGTAGCAAAACTGTGCATAGGTGTATCATAATTAATAATAATTGAAGTCATATCAATAGAATGCTGTACAACCACTAGGGTTCATATATAAAGGCAACTATTATCACAAGCCAGGGATACTGTTGTACCCCAAAAAATTCAAGACTTGCCAAGTCTCTTGAAATATCATATCACAGAACTGCATGAGGTGCATGCATAGCAACACAAAATTAAACTTTAAAATAACAAAAGAAAAAAGTACAACTCAAAGTGGCATAATGAGAAAAGGTTCAAACAAGAATACCTATATTAAAAGTCCATTTCCATATTGCGTGATAAACGATTACTGTCTATATGCCTGCGTTGGGAACGACGGACGGCATCAGCTCGTCGATACGGTTCACTTTTTAGACCTAGAAGGATATCTTCAAGTGCACCATTGTAAACTTCGTCTTGCTGCAGCAACTTCTTTTCTTGGACAGCTCGAGTTTTGTGCTTCAACTCATTAATGACAGCATCCTGAAAGAAAAGGCAAAGAAGTCATTACTATTAAGTTCACAATTTTTATTATCAGATGACAGACATGCATGAACAATACAATGGAAAAATGGTAACTACAAAGATATCATGACATGACAAACCACACACCCAAAACAACACCAGAAATATGCAGGGAAAAAGAATCACAGTAAAAAAAAAAAAAGAAAAACCCTCCAGTGAAATCTGAGAACCAAGAATGTAATGTGCTGCAAATTTATCACTGAGTACCATGATGTGTTTCCTACAACCCGCCAAAAAATGTTTAAAGAGACCTAAAAAACTACTCTTGGTTTCTGTTTAAAAACAAAACTTCAAAAAATAGTTTATAAAAAACGGTGAAAGAGCATGTTACTCATGCATACAGACAAGGAAGGTGAAGAACTCATCACATCAATCATGAATCACATATTAGCTAATTCGTAATTATGCATACAGTATATACACATAATGAATTCAAAATCTACTACTGTAAGGGGGAAAAAGCATGCTTTTCAAAAGAATACTGTATTTTAAAACATGATTCAAAATGCAAACAAATACAATCGAAACCTGGACTCCGAATTTAGAAACGTCAAATCAACTAAATCATGCAGACCCACTTACGGCTGCTTTCACGTCAATATAACTTCTATCTCGCTAGTCCAGTGTGAGGTGCATATACTTTTGCGTGAGGGTGACTGGGAACACTGGGATGTTGAAGTGCTGCACAAGCAAAGCGGTTGCAAGAACCTAGTCAAAATCTCAGCATTTTGCACACCATTCCCCCACATTTGAAGCATGCAGCGCGCAGATGATGGGACACATAACAAATAAATTCCAATGCTGTGACTGAACACACATCAATCCTTTCCAAAGACAACATTAAAATTACATAATAATATTCCTCATGAGATTTCTTCATGAGAGAATATATTCAACAATCAAACTCTAAAATATTGTAGATAATATTTCAGGTCTGATCATTAACATCATGCAGCCAAATTTGTCAAGCAACATGTACCCCTAGGAAATTATATCCAAAAGTTTAAAAATATTCTTCCTTTGCTTTGCCTTTGCAGTCTCCATCTCTATTTGTCAAAGTAATGAGAAAATTTCCAGAATAAATGAATGAAATCAACTAAACAGAAAGCTCACCTGTTGTTTTTTCTGGTTCAGTTTATTTCGCCGTAGAACTTCTTGATTAGTAGGGCCTGTATTTTGGTCCATGTGCTGCTTTGATGCCAAAGCAGCCTGTTCAAGGCGAAGACGCTGTTCATTCTCCTGATCAGCCATCTAGGGATATTTAATAGAACACATAATTACATAGAGAAATGAAAAACAAGAAAATACTTTTACTATATAAAAATGCTCTTACCTTGAAAGAACGTGCAAACCTAACAAATAATGGGAAAAATGCATTGGCATCTGTTGAGCGAGGGGATTCTCCAAAAAGTTCAACACAGTCGCGGAAAGTTTCTTGAGCATTTTTCACATCGGTTTTTAATCTTCGTAATTTTTCCTCTGCATTTCCTAAGAAGTCCCTCAGAACTAATGATGCACCATTATTTGCAGCATTACTAACAGCGCTTGGGTTGTTCCCTCTTTGTTCTGCCTCACGCCGGACCACTTCCATGCCTTTTTCAAGCTCAGCCAAATCGGTGAGAACATTTTCCAAAGACACTGCAGGAGAAATGAAAATGAAATGTGTACTGTTAAAACCTTTTAAAGCTGGAAAATAGGTCTATGAACCACACTCTATGTCCGGATAAAATATATAATAGGTATTATTTATATTTACCTGTAGCTGCTTTGTCAATATATAATAGCTCTGACTCAAAGTTCAAAAGATCTGGGAACTTAGAGCGAACTGTTTGGGCTATGTAGTGTAATAGAGACTGACGTCTATCTGCACTTTTGGTATCCAGTAAACAATCTAATGATTGAAGCTTAAAACCATATGCGGGACCTCTTTTCCCACTGTTCAAATAGTTTCCAAATGCAAGAATAACTTCAAGAACTCGTTTCAATTTTGTAGAATTCTTCACCATACTTGCTGCAGATATAATGGCATGCACTTGCTGCAAAAGAGAAGAAAAAATTACTGAACAGTTCAATAAAAGATGTTAAAAAAATAAAAAAGAGAAATTAACTCACTGGGGTTATCAGATGAACATTGTCAAAGAAATTTCCAACATAGCTCATTATAGTTAATTTTGTTGTAAGTCTCTCAACACGACTAAGTTGCAGCAAAAATTTGTCTTCTTCAGTTAACATGTTTATGTCCTTCTTCTCTGCAACATATTCACGATACGCTTTTGTCTAAGTAAAAAAAAAAAAATTGTTAAAGATAGTAACACTTATTTTAAAATTTATTTATAAAATGATTGAAATTAATTAAGACCTCTTGTTCAGTTGGACACATTCGCTGCAATATTTCAACACTTTCCAAAGGTAATGTCTTTAGGTCCAAACAATTGACTGCAGTAATCACTTTGTCAACACTCATGTCCATTCGACGACGAGATATAGCTGTAAAAGAGTAGACAATATTAAGAACTAAAAATCTTGCTGATCCAGAAGGCATAGATGAAACCAATGAAAAAGTATAAAAGATTTGTACCAATATTCCTTAGTCTTGTGTGTTCCAAAAGGGAAACATTTTCAGGCTTCTTAAATCGTTTACTGGGGAAAGCAGTCAGACCGTCAGTTTCAGACTTATCACCTGCTGCTACTGCTGGCCCTACACCAAGCTTGAATCTTTCTTCAAAGTCTGTGAAGTCTATCAAGGAATGCAATTTATCGTCATCCAGTTCATTGAAGACTGTTCCTCTCACCTGCCAAAGAGTTGATTGGTAAATTGCTAGTTTGTAAAACTGTCATAATACCAAATGAAAATTGTCACTGACCTGATTTGGCTTAAGAGCAACCCAATTAAGAGTTGGTAATTTGTATTTTGTTTGTACCTTCCTCTTGATTGTCATAGCTCCATCTGGAGCAGCCATTAGCCCTGGAGGAGGCGGTATGGGGACGGGGGGTGCTGGTGGAGGAGGAGAGTTTGAAGTCTGAGGTAGGGGAGGAGGTGGTGGACAGGGTGGAGGTGGTGGAGGGGGCGGAGGTGCAGGTGCTGGAGGCGCAGGAGGAACAGGTGGAGATGAGGACGATGAAAAGGAAGAGAATGAGTTGCTAGACCCCATACTGACTCCACTGCTGCTACCTAAAAAGCATAACAAAAATTGGGTATTTATAACAGCTCATAACAGAATAGGAACAAAAAATGGATTTATTATGGGTAGGGACTAACTATCTGGTCTTGGCAGGGTTCTAGTAAGGGTCTCCAGCTCTTGAATTTTATTTTCCAAAACTGATTGTCTATTATGGGCATCTTGCTGGTGTTGCTGAGCAGTTCGCCTCAGTGTTTGAAGCTCTGTTGATAATTCATCACGTTCAGATCTTAGTTGAACTAATTCACTTTCTAAGGAAGCTAGCTTACATAAACACTCCCTTTCTGAAGCTGCTAGTCTGTCATGGGCCTGCAGAACATAACAAAAAATTAAAACATTTGGAACTTTGAGGTTTCTCTTTAAATGATTTAGGTACTGGTAGATAGTTGACTCACATGACCAAGTTCATCTTCTAGTTCGGCAACTTTCTCTAAGGCAGCAGTTTTTGTTTCACTGTCTTCCATTAATGCAGCAACATCAAAGACATTGTCAAGGTAGGCTGATATTTGTACTTGAAGCTCTTCACTTTCTGTATGACGAAGCTTTTCCAGATATTCATCAAATCCTAGTTTTGTAAACTCATACTGAAGATGGACACGGAAATTCATGTCTTCCACTGAATGAACCACAATATTAACAAATTGCATACAAGCAACCTACAGAGAAATGAATGTTAACCAAATTAGTGTATATATGAACCTTTATAATTCACCATTTACCATCTCTTTTATACTTACCATAAATTCTATATGAAATACTTCATAATTAATGAAATAGTCCATAAGTGTCTGAAACCGTCTAGTTTCATGACAAACCTCTTTAAAATTGTCGAAGGCAGAGAGAATTATCTCATGGCCTCCCTTGACTAGACATATAGCAGCAAGCAGCTCCAAAACTAAAGCTTTAGTTCTTAAGCTTTTATGCATTAGACTGAGAGCTATACAATTGATAGCCTCTCTGTGTTGTATCACCATATTAAATCCATACTGAAATGAATTTGATGAAATAGATTAGAATATCTTACAAAATGAGCTATATTTGAAAAATGTAATTTTAACTTACTTTATTGTTCATAATGGCACGTAGGCACATAATGCAAACATGGATATCATCTTTAGCATCACCCATGCGTAACTTTGCCATGTGGCGGGATCTGCGTTTCATAGCAGGACTGTCCAGAATGTCCAAAGCTGGGCGTAGGTGACCATTATGAGTATTAGGGCCATTACTGGAAGATAAGGTACTTCCAGCAGCTGTAAAGACATGAAATACCATGTTTAACTTTGAAGGATTAATTTACAAGTGAAAGATGAACACATACTTCCCATTTCCACACCCAGATACTTACGTGAATTAATGCGTTCCTCGGAATTAGCTCTTGACTCTGTTTGCCGTTGCTCATGCCTCATCATAACAAGTCGGAAACTAAGGTAGTCTATTAGTGAGTCCAATCCTTGGTTTTGGTCATCTAAAAATTCTCTAACCCACCTGAAAAGAGTAAAATATTATTACGGTACTGTTCGTCAGTGTATTAAATATGATTTTAAAAAAATACACTCACTCAATATGATTAGTTCTTAGTGATATCTCAAGATCTCGCAAAACTTGGGTAGAAGTTGCATCTCCAACCATCTTACGTTTCTGAAACAGATATCAAGTTAAGTTCAGAGATGTAAATTTTTAAATAATTTGTCCAATTTGATTTTTCCTTAACACCTACTCCAAAAGCAGAATATTTCAACAAACGAAAAGAGAAAATAGTAAAAAAAACATAGGGATATCTATATAATTAGATAAAATAAAGGATGGTAGGGAAGTAATGCGCAAAGGTTTGGGGTTTGTAGAGTACACATGAGGCAGAATTCTAGAAACCTCAAGGGAAAGAGGGATGAGGGTAAGCTCCAGCAAAATTCAAGTTCAAGTTGTACTCTACCAGTTAGTTGTACACAATACAATATAATGATTTACACAAATGCTGGAATGCATGCTGACCGATACCATCACATTGGCGGTTAAAAGAAAGATGAAACCAACACACCAAAACCAAAAACAATGCAAAGAAAAAATAAATCAGCTGTAGTAAATGATGTCAACATGAAGAATACATGAGGTCGATTTGACATGTTAATTTGAGGAGCATCACAACAAAAAAATCTTGCAGCAAGTTCATGAACAGGGATGATAAGTGACACATTTTTATACGGGTTCGAATCGACACCCGGCCCGGTACACCTAGGCAAAGCCAAAAACAAAGGAAACAAACAAAAAAAGAAAACCTAGACTGCAGAAAAGGGCTGAGCGAGGCGATGCGAGGCGAAACGGAGAAGGGTGGCCATGGAGCAAGGCGACGGGCGGAGGGACAAGAGGTGTCCACCTGGGTGACCAACCAGGGAGCGTGTTACCTGGCACGGAGCGCTGCAGGAACGGGGACGACAGAACAGGACCAGAAGGCTGGAAGTGTGATCCAGGCACGCCTGCACAACAACAGCAACGTGTCACGGTGTGAGGTGAGGGACAGTCGGAGCGTACGGGAGGGTTGGTTCAAAGGGTGGCAGGGGCCGGAGAGAATACTACGGAGATTAGGAAAAGGGAGGGTGCGAGGAGTGGCGGGGGCGGGGTGTCAAGGAAAGGACTTCCCCGACCCACTTCACGGATAGTTCAAGAAGAGTGTAGTCGTGCCGTTGACGTTAAGTTCCCCTGGAAATGGGTTAAACGGCAGAAGACGAGGGGCACTCATCAACGAGGACAGACAGACAGAAGGCTTGAGCCCCTCTTCCCCAGTGTCGCAGGCTGCTGCAGTCTTCTCCGTCACCTGTCGCACAGTGTCACACAGTGTCACACGTCCCGTCGTCACGTCGCGTCGTGTGTCACGGCCGTCACACCGGGGGAAGGGAGGAGATACTCACCCGGGAGCTCCTCGAGGCCTTGGGGTCCAGGTACGTGCGCAGCTTCGTGAGGTAGTGTCCGGGCGGGTCTTTGGCCTGGACGCGTTCCTGAAACGAAACAAAACAAACAACGGTAAGAAGACTTTAATCGAAAGCAAAACTTTCAGCAGAGGGGAGTACCACACAATTTTAAGGGAAAACGCCAAGAAAATAAAGACAGCCATATCAGAGCCACTTTCTTTGACAGAGTAGTAATGTAACGAGTGATATCAAGAGTGGTGGGCCGAGCTGACCCACTTCCGCTAACTGCGACCCAGGGACGCTATGGCCACTGCGGCGCGACGGGGCCACGGGCCGGGCCGCCGGACTGGGCCCGGGCTACGTAGCTAGGCGTAGCTAACCTTAGCTAACCGAATGCGGCAATTACAGCACGGCCAGCGCGGGACCGGCTCGACGACAGCGCGCAGACCTTAGCGGGCAGCACGGCTCACAAGGATCTGTCTCATCCTCTTATAGGAGGAGGCCATAGCAGAGGGCGCCCAGCCAGCAACCCCCAGCAGCTTTCAGGCACCGGCGCGGCCGCCACTTTCTGGCAGTGCAGCCAGCACCCCCGCCCCGCCCCGCCCCGCCACGGCCCGCGCTGCACCGCTCGGCTGATGGATGGGAGGGAAGGCCCAGCCCGGCGCGGCCCAGCGCGGCCCGCACGGTAATGGTCGTTGTAATTGACCGGCCGACTCCTCATCTCGATACGGGCCCGAGCGTTAGCCTGCACCGCGCCACGCCCCACGGAGCCCTTCTCTCTCTCTCTCTCCCTCTTTGTCGGTACGGGACGTAGACGCAAATCTATGAGAAATAGCCCGGGCAATCGATACACACAGACGAATGCGATCGCTTTGGCCGCTCCACCCGCGGCGGCCGCGCGGACTACAACCAACCCGACCTTTTTCACGGAGTTCTCTTTCA
>NW_026267226.1:350826-356162 GCF_000697945.3 Frankliniella occidentalis
AAATAAGGTTTTGCGACAAAATTCACGAACGCTGCGTGACATGCGCGCATGCTTATGTCCTCGCTGCTGCCCGTGACGTCCGCGCCCCCGCGCACGTGTTCCAATATTCCCCCAGCTGTGCGTCCGGCCTGGGGGCCCTGGGGGGCAAACGGTGGGAGAGCCCCCCACGGCACACTTGTGCGCGCCGGCCTTGATTTGGGTGACCGATGACTGAAACGCGCGCGAAAAAAAACATTTGAGGGTGGTGGGGTAGAAAAGTAAACAAAACAGCAGTAGTAGCAGCTGAGAAGCAATAAGCCGCCGGATCAAGGCCGGAGCTAGGCCGGATGCAGCCGTGCGGCCGGGCTGCCTACTCGTCAGGCGGAGGCGGACAGGGACCCTGCAGGGTGGGACATCTCTCGATGGCAGCGGGACCACGTGGACCACCCGGCCGGCCCGTGGAGCGCTCATAGCCAACAGGATGTGCCCCTGCTGCACCCCGCCGCCGCACAGCAGAGCGCAGCGCAGCCATCGACTCATGACGCCACGGCTATTTTTAAAACCCCCGCGCTCGAGCAGCAGAGCCGGTGTGTGTGTGGGGCTGAGCCGAGCCTAAGCACGCACTAAAAAGGTTAGGCACCGCGGCGCCCGACCAAAAGGCTGCAGTGCGAGAGGGAGAGAGCGTGTTGGGAGAGCTCTCGCTCTCTCGCACCCACACAAGCTTCCGTCGTGTGGCCAATCCTACCAGGAGCAGGCCGCTATAAGCGCGCCTCTGGCGCCAGGCCACTGCCGGCCGGCAGCGGTGCCCTAGAGAGAGAGAGGAGAGGGGGAGGGAGGTTCAGCGACCTTCAGCAAAGGGTTGAGATGACGAGTGTGTGTTCTGCTGCTGTGTGAGTCAGACTCGGCAGCAGACTCAAAGTCGCGTCGCGGTCTTGTGAAAGAGAGGCGCCACCACGACACCGACCCCACATAACCACACACACCCAAAACACAAAAACGTGTAGATGTCATATTTTTGAGTGGTTACTGTGTGTACGTCTACATGATACATACATTCATCATGCACTCTATGATGATGCGGCTGGCTGAAGTCAAGTGGAGGGAGGAGGAGGAGGGGGGGGGGGGGTAAACTGCCACATCCGGCTGCGAATGAAGCTCCCGCCGCCGGCAGCAGCAGCAGCAGCAGCAGCGCCATTCATTATTATTGAGCGTCTGACTTCGTCACAGAGCAGCAATTCATTTAGACCACCCTCCTCCTCCTTCCCAAACGTTCATATTGAATTCCGCCATGACTCCTCATTTCGATTCACATACTTTGTCCACTTCGTCGCTCCGTGCCAATAGCCATACACACCAGCGACAACAACACAAAGTTCAAAAGCAAAGTGAATCAGAGCGGCAAAATCATCCCAATTTTCGTCAGTTGTGTGTGGCTGGTGGAAAATGAAAACGGGAGCGCGAGGGGGTTGGTGGGGAAGGGCGGAGGGGGAGGGGGCGAATGCGATGTGACTGGCCGCATCGCCAAAATGAAAACGAATGCGAACACAAGAGCGCGTCAGACGTGTGTGCTCCGCCACCATTATGTGCACATGCAGGGCGTGGCGTGGCGGGGCGAGGCGGGGCGGGGCGCAAGGGGTGAACGCTCGCCCGAGGACGGGCGGGGTTCTTCTGGTAAGTCAAACGAAAAATGCACCCGGAGTTCGAACACACCACTGTTAACGCCGTGGTCGCCAGGCTTGCCAAAATGTTGGCAGTCCTTTTTGATTGCCAATATTTTGGGAAGCTAGGCGACCACGACGTTAACGGTGCCGGTCACACCACTGGAAGCGCAAAGTGTGTGAATACCGTAACACTTGTGCCTCATGTATACGAATGTTGTTCACACACAACCGCAAGTGTGCGACATTCAACGCCTTTGGGTTTCCGGTGCACCCGGGTCCACTCCTTCTACTCTTCGCTAGTCCATATCCTCCTTCCCTTTCTCCCCTCCGTGCATCTCACTTTGTCCCCCCACGCCCATCACTCTCTTCCTCTCTGTCTCGCTCACACAATGAGTGCATGGCAAATAAGTCCAGCAGAAGGGCCGCCGGGCCGCCGCCCCCAAGGCAACGGGGCGCATAGGGGGGCCAGTCGTGCCCGTGCGTTCGTTCAGGGCGATCACTTTCGGAAGTCGTAAGTCACCCCGCCACGCCCCGCCACGCCACGGCCGACTGTGTAGGTGGACAAGGGATCACGGGCTGGCTGGAGAGGCGTGGAGCACAGCACCGGCGGGGCTACAGTGGGCTAACCCCCTATGCGACTGTGAGTGTGCGTGTGAGTGCGTGCGCCATGCAGCAGTATGCACTTCTGCATCCTGTCGCGCGCACACAACGCCTCTGCACTGCACCACACAGTACGCGCCACGTTATTGAGCCCGTTTCTCAAAACGAACGACAAGACCGCGAAGGAATACATTAAACACCGCATCCAGCACACAACAGTACGCCACACATCAAAGTAGACAGTAAAGGCGGACTTTGACGAGGGGAGCAATGGTCAATAACTTTGCTATCGAAAGGCTTTTACCAGTCGATTGGTGAAAATCCGACAAACACTAAAGCAGAAGTTTGTGTTCACGCCGATCCTACCTCGGCCCAAGGTGTTTTGATCTGCACTGCAACTAAAATCCTCGTGCATGTTGCAGATGCTTTACAGCAAAGGCCTGCTCGAAATTTTCAAAAAATAATAGTGTTTAAAATCAACGTGAGGCTAACTATAAAATGAACCGACGTTTTGATACTTGGTATAATTTTTCTTCTTTTTCATACAGTCCTGAGTTGATAGTCGTTTCCCGTAAGTGCAGACCGTGAGTGTATATGTGTGGGGAGCAGGCCCCTCCCCGGTACAGTTCAGTACCGCCGGCGATATTGGCCGCATGGCGAATGAGTAATCGCACCCACAGCATCATTTCGCGGAACGGCGTGGCACGGCGGGCGCGAAGAGGAAGGACGAAGCATATAGTAGAAGGCGCGCGTATGTGTGTGTGAAAAACGCGTCTCCTCACAGCCCTGCCCCTTCCGCCTGCTGCTCCAACTTGAATAAAAGAGCACTCAATCTCCATGAAAGGAAGAGGAGGAGAGGAGAGCCCGGAAGAAGAGAGTGAAAAAGGTCACGGCGACGCGCCGCGATGGAGGTGGAAGAAAACAGTAATCGAATGAACAGCAAATACAGACACCGCGGCGCGTCGACGGGTAAATATATATTCGGCCGCGGGCGCCTTGGCTCCGCCGCGCTGGGCGTCGGCTACGACATCCATATGCAGCGGTAAAATTTGCATCAATTGGGAGACACGCACACACGCATGTGGTGTGTGTGTGTGTGTGTGTGTGTGTGTGTGTGTGTGTGTGTGTGTGTGTGTGTGTGTGTGTGTGTGTGTGTGTTTAAGGGGGCCGGGGGGTTGCTACTGACTGACCGATATGTGTTCTGACCGATAGCACGCGTGTGGGTCAGGTGACATTCAAAAGAGATAATGCAATGAATATTCTCAGGACTTGGCACTGATAAGATCATCTCATTTCCTTAATTAATGGAACTCGTGTGCACTTCAAAAATGCACACATACAACTGTACGATTTTTTGAGGAAGCCGGCAGGAAACCTTTAGGAACTTCCATAATTTAAGAGAAACCCATCAAATTTTAAAGATGATTTTTCAAAAAATTAGTGAAATTCTCACATTTTTTGATGAAACATCCTGAAAATCTCACTAGTTTTCCCCAAATTATGGGCGTTTCTTAATGTTTCCCCCTTTTCCTCCTCAAAAAAATCAGGCATTGTCTTTACCGTGCATATATGTTTTTTTTTCCTGTTCTTTCCCGAGGTGTGCGTCGCGGCGGCGCGACGGCTGTGACTCACACTCACTCGGCTCGCGCAGTCAAGTCTGAGGTGAGCTGAGGTGGGTGGCCCTGGCTGGAGCGGCGCGGCGCGGCGTGGCACGAGGTATCTCGCTCAGGGCAGGAAACGAATTGGATTGCGAGGGAGAGAGGCGGGGTGGCGGGGCGGGGCGGCTGAGGGGACGAGTAGGCGCGGCGCAGGGACCTGACCTGGGTGGGTACCCGCGGGACGGGACGGGACGCCCTGCGGTTAGGCGCAAGCACTACCTTGGGCTTGGGGCGTAAGTACTAGGTGCCCCAAGGTACGCTGCTGCGGCGAAGAGAGGCTCCAGCACGACGTTGTCACGCACAAAACTAGATCGTGTCGGTGCGCGACATCCTTGGCAGGGAGAGAGAGAGAGAGAGGGAGCTTTTTTGCTCTGAACTAAATGTGAATTAAGTGCCCGGATAGAGTAAGAAAATAAAACAATGAGTCTCATACTGAAAGCACTACCGGGTGTCGTAAACGATTTGCCTCAGGAACAAAGGGTATCTTGCCGGGCTTCACCACACCCTATAAATTCGAGTGGCGCATGTTTGTAAACCGGATAACAATAAGTCAAAGCCGCATATGAATGAACAGTCTAGTAGAGGCAGGTGATTTTTTCCCCCCTCAGAGTGCCTCGCGAGTCACATGACCGCGCGCCTGGACCGGACAGGGGCAGTGTGCAGCAGACCGTGAGTCTCCACAGACAGACGGACGGACGGACAGACAGACAGCCGCACGCGCTGCACAGACAACAATAACATGCCGCACCGAGCGCCGTCGGCCGTGCAAATCACGCCAGCGAATTTAGTGCAGTGTGAACGGCAGTGTGAAATTTCAGGCACGTTTTAATTTCTCTATGATCTACGTGTGTACCGGGTAATTCAGAGCACGCGCCGCCGTGTTGCGGGTTTGCCTATCGTCGACTCGACGGGCGCATGGGTGAGAGGTGAGGAGGGGACCCCTCTCCTCCTCACCTCTCACCCGTGCGCCCGCCGAGTCGAGGATAGGCAAACCCGCAACCCGGCGGCGCGTGCTCTGAACCACCCGGTACCACATACAAAAAGTAACATAGTGATGCACAACATTTTATGATAAACTATGGCTGCGTAAAATACCGCACACAAATGCATGTAAAGGTTTAAAATGTTAGTGTCACGTATCACAGGTAAAGTGTGGTAAAGAAAATCAAACGCGGGTGCATACATATCCCCAATTAATGTGTTTTCTCCATTTTCCTCGCATGCATCAGCTGGCAGGCGCCCGTGTGGCGCGAACGTGTGGTGAGCCGGGTGAGCCAAACGCCACTCGCCACGAAAGGAAAAGGCTGGCAGGCCGGCGGGCGGGTCGCAGGCCGGGACGGACACGAGGCTTTTCTAATCGTTACACACGCCGTCGTCATGCCCATGCCGCGGCCGCGGGCCGGACCTGAACCACCACCTCGCTGTTTCTCTCTCTCTC
>NW_026267226.1:356212-357732 GCF_000697945.3 Frankliniella occidentalis
ATCTACGTGTGCACCACGTACAAAATTTACATAGTGAGGCACAACATTTTATGCATAAACTATGCGGCTGCGTAAAATACCGCACACAAATGCATATAAAGGTTTAAAATGTTAGTGTCACATGTCACAGATAAAGTGTGGAAAACAAAATCAAACGCGGGTACATACATATCCCTAATTAGTGTATTTTTCCCATTTTCCTCTCATGCGTCAGCCAGCAGGCGCCCATGTGGCGCGACCGTGTGGTGAGCCAAACGCCACTCGCCACGAAAGGAAAAGGCTGGCGGGTCGCATAGGCGCAGGCCGGGACGGACACGGAGGCTTTTCTAATCGTTACACACGCCGTCGTCATGCCCATGCCGCGGCCGCGGGCCGGACCTGAACCACCACCTCGCTGTTTCTCTCTCTCTCTCTCTCTCCCTTTCTCCCACTCACACTCTTTCTCTCTCAGTCGGCGTCAAAAACAGGTGGAGTTTGTCACGTCGGTCCTAAACAGGGGCGGTGGCGCTGCGCGGTGACGCACGAATGGCACGTCTTCGTGCCCCCCACCGTCACCGTCCCCGACCGACAGGCACCGATACACGGCAAGCAGTAGCAGCAGCAAAGGCAAAACGGCGCAGAGCACCTGAAGATGTTGGCCAATCTCACCGCGCAGACAACCCGCCGGGCCGGCCGTGGAGGGCAATGTCGAGTGCTGCCTACCCACCAGCCTCGACCCCCCTCCCGCCCTTTATGTACCAATAACCGATAGTGCAACCCGTTCCGTATCATTATCGCCGTCCCTTTTCATTTTTCCACGTCCATGCGCCATGTAATTTTTTCGAGCGGCGTGCGGCGCGCGGCGGCGGCTGGCCGCAGAGAGTGAGAGAGAAAGAGAGAAGGTGGTCGGCGCAAAGAAGAGGCAGGTGGTGGTGGTGGAGTGGTGGGCCGCCGTGGAGCCGCGGGGCGGGGCGGGGCGGGGCCGCCAGGGCCAAGGGCAGCCTATATCCGACGGCACACACAGCTGGCCGCCCCGCCCCGCCCCGCTCCGCGCGACCATCGCCGGTAAACATAACAGGGGCAGGTTGCCCCCCCCCTCTCTCTCTCTCTTTTCCTTCCCGCAGCGTGGAGGTGCACCGGTGCACCGTGCCGGCCGGCAAACAGCCTCGACTACTCGCGGTGGAGCTCGAGCCGCGAGTGAGGCGGGGCGGGGCGCAAGGGGTGAACGCTCGCCCGAGGACGGGCGGGGTTCTTCTGGTAAGTCAAACGAAAAATGCACCCGGAGTTCGAACACACCACTGTTAACGCCGTGGTCGCCGGGCTTGCCAAAATGTTGGCAGTCCTCTTTGATTGCCAATATTTTGGCAAGCTAGGCGACCACGACGTTAACAGTGCCGGTCACACAACTGGAATCGCAAAGTGTGTGAAAACCGTAACACTTGTGCCTCATGTATACGAATGTTGTTCACACACAACCGCAACTGTGCGACATTCACGCACTTTTGGTTTTCGGTGCACCCGGGTCCACTGGGGGGGGGGGG
>NW_026267226.1:357782-358443 GCF_000697945.3 Frankliniella occidentalis
ATACACACAGACGAATGCGATCGCTTTGGCCGCTCCACCCGCGGCGGCCGCGCGGACTACAACCAACCCGACCTTTTTCACGGAGTTCTCTTTCAACTCCGCCGACATGTATTTATTAACGTTTTCCACGGTTCGAACGCCCGTGGCCGCCGCCGCCTCACCGGTGCGCGCAGTCGAAAGTTAAACTTTGCTTCAACGGCAGTGCTTAGCAGTGATTAATTCCTTTCAACGAAGCATGCAACATGCAACCCATAAATCAACAAATTTTCCTCTAACCCTTTTACTGAATTTCGCCCTTCAAAAAATAACAAACGGTAATAGGTACTTCATCTTTATAATGGCGGAGAAGTAAAATTGACAGTCGTTGACGTCAACTCCTATTTCTTTTCCCCCCCATGGGCTTGCACGGCGCGGCTAGAGAGCTCGTCCGCAGCTGTTCCCGGTTTCCTTGACTCGCGGCGTCACCTCTAAACCACGCATCTTCATTCTGTTTGTGGCCGCGCCGGTCCACGGCGGCCGCGGGCCTCGGGCGCGGCAGCGGCTGACCCCGAGGGGCGACCCCCGGGGGACCCGTGTGGTCATCGCCAGACGTGACTCACATTCTCTTCAGATAAAAACGACCACATCCACATTGGCCGTATGGCTCTTACTCCACTCTCCT
>NW_026267226.1:364173-366487 GCF_000697945.3 Frankliniella occidentalis
GCACACAACAGCTGCAGCGCAGCACAGATATGCCGCTGCACCCGATGCATTCCGCACCGAGATAGATGGATTGCCCACACCATACCGACCGGTGTACCAATTACTTACACAACGAAAAACTAACGAGCCTGAACATATTTAAATGCCGCATGCCCTGCTCTTGCTGCAAAAGAAAAAGATACCGACCGCGCACCTCACCCAACAGCTGCAATCCAAACCAGACGTACATACAGCAAATTAACACGCGGGAAGAAAAATAAAATTGATATATACGCGTTTCATTGACACGTTCATCCTGCTGTTTGTCTCGGCAAAGATATTTTATTTTCAACATCTCATATTTTTTTTGGCGCTATTGTGCGAATGTCATTCGCGTTTCGCTTCACTCCATGACGGCCCAGGCGGTATATCGACCTGCGGGTCACGTCCTCCTCCTCCTCCCCGTGATTGTCGACGCTCCCCGGGGCCCCGCCTGGGCGCGGCCCTGCGGGGCGCTCGCTCGCTCGCTCGCACGGGCGCGGGGCGGGGCGGGGCGCGGCCGAAGCGACCACACCCACACGACTACACTTACGGGGGCACTAACCGACATGACGCGAACGTAAAGTGGACGCCAAATTGCCGCCGTCACCCCGCCGCCGACGGGGAAGAGACGACGACGACGACGACGGGACAGGCGGGGACAGCACACGGCAGGGACGACCTGGAGCCGCGGCTAAAGGAGAGAGAGACCGGCGGGGAGAGATACGCGACGCGCACCAGCGACACGGACAGACAGATGGATGGGTGGATCTTCTCCTGTCGTCTTCGATATGCCGCCGTCGCCGTCCGTCCGTCCGTCCGTCCGTCCCGTATATAGCGGGACGACGAAATGCATCCCATGCCAAGTCTTCTTAGAGAGCATCTCATGTCCGGGGCCCCCGCCCCGCCCCGCCCCGCCGAACGGGACCGTCCTGTCCGTCCCACGCGCCGCGGGTCCCATGGGGCCCCATGGGCCGCCATGAGCCCGCCCACCTCTTGGGATGCCACACGACAGTCGCATACGCGGTCCCCTTAGGGACGGACAGCTGTCCGAAAAAGAAATAATCCTGGACTCAAACGATTTTATTTTGAGAATGAAAAAAATTTCCACCTTAATCTTTCTCCATTTATAAATATACTTCTGTCTCAGGCTGGCTTATACTTTGGTGAACTCTGCTAGGAGGCCGACCGAGCCGGGCGGGGAAGTCCAATCAATCACAACCCCTTGCTCTATCTGATGAGAAATTCGGCCGCTATGCACCGCAGTGAGCGGGGCGTGGCGGGTTTATCGCTTTGCTTGGGGCGGGCCGGGGTGGGGCCAAATAAGGGGGACGGGCAGGAAAAACACGACGGCGCGACACAGAGAGAAGAAGAGAGTGCTGGAGAGAGACAGCGAGAGCCGTTGGGGCATCGACCGCCAGGCTGCGTGGCGTGGCGTCGCTTGAGCAGCGCCCATAGTGCCTCCGCAGGGTGCCAGTCACTCGAGCCCACAGACGGTGCGCCGGAAGGATAGCCCCACCCCATCCCACCACCCCCGCACAACCCCTTCGGGCGCAACCCCCTTTGGGCAGGCCCCGCCGCCACGCCGCATTGGAAAAGCCACGCCCATTATTGCGGGGTAAAAACGATGTGACACATTTCAGCGGCTCGGATAGCAGCCCGGTGCGGCTGACGCCTCGGCCAACGCCCATGGGGTTGGTCGGGCCGCCGACCGGGGGCGCACGAAACCAATGGCAAGGAGGATCCCGTCATCGGGCACCACCAACATATATTCAAAGCTGTCAGTTCAACACGCGAAGGATCACATTTGTTCATTCGGTTAGTTGTTGATCCAGGAAAATAATTGATCTTAGGAAAAGAATTGATCTTAGGAAAAGAATTGATCTTAGGAAAAGAATTGATCTTAGGAAAAGAATTGATCTTAGGAAAATAATTGGTCTTAGGCAAATAATTTGGTCTTAGGCAAATAATTGTTCAGGAAAAATAACTTTGCTGTGCGAAGGGCTTATATACTTTTGTGCATTTATTTATGCCCCGGTCTTGTGGTCGAGCGCGGCGACACGCTGCCATACCACTGTCGCGGCCATCATTTTAAAATAATGATAAGCAGCGTAATGATATTTCCCCCTCCGAGGGCTTTGCGCGGCAGATATGCTATCCTGGCGCGGGTCCAGCCGCGGGGCTAAGCAGCGAACGACTATACTGCGCTCCTCGTCGCACCCGCGCAGCTATAGGCCGCAGAGCCAAGATAGAAGATGCTGCTACGCGCACAAAAAGATAAAATGCAAAAAAATTG
>NW_026267226.1:366537-367434 GCF_000697945.3 Frankliniella occidentalis
AAGGCTTCAAATTCTTTGCACGTTACGAAGGAAGAGCAGTTGTTCGTAAGAAACCTACCTACGACATGCATACAAAGATGCCTCATATTTGCCAAATATTCAACAGACGCACTTTCTTAAACGCACTCTTGCAGATGATTGTCTTTCGGATACGCGTGAAATAACAGTGTGGAGTCCCAATTATTTGCCATCAACAGGGACCGACACCGTGTCATTTGCAGGCGAGTCGTCGACAACAACAACAATAACAACGACAAGAACGGCTCTGATTGCGTTTTATTGGTGATCAGACGCCCCGACTGGCTGGGCCGCCGTCCGTCCCTGGCCGCTGTTGCTCTCTGGTGCGGTAATACGTTACATCTGCATTAGTATTTTTATTTCTTTCATGTCTTTGAGAGATAATCTCTGAAAACGTTGGCACGTCCCATTTAAACTTGCTTGATGTTGAAGTTGAAACTACGTAAGACGGGAGAGCACTTGGACAGCGCTCAGACGCGTATGACGACAGTAAACGCAACGCACGCACAGGAGCGTGACAGCGTGACGGTGTCGTGCCTCGGGTCCCGCCCCGCGCCGGTCGCGCGCCCCGACAGGCAGAGGGCGCACCCACCGTTTCAAAGAGGTGAATGTGGTCGTCACTTTTGAGAGAGGCGAGCCACAATTTGTCGCCGCACAATATAACATCAACAACAGCAACAACAATAAAGAATATACAAGAGTTTGTCGCCTTTGGCATATAACAGCGTACAGCCTCAAGGAGGTCCTCTCCTGCCATGACATCACCGCGCCGGCACCACCGCCGCCGCACCGCGCAGGGTCAATGCAAGCGACTCGTTTTATTTCCACCTCTTATTCTCCTTCTCATACACACAGACGAATGCGATCGCTTTGGCCGCT
>NW_026267226.1:367928-373815 GCF_000697945.3 Frankliniella occidentalis
GAGCCCCCTGAGAGTAGGCCGTCCCGTCACACCCGGCTGCCGTGCGGTACTGCCTATCTAAAGGCGTTGTAGAGCCTCTTGGGAGTATGCCGTCCCGTCACACCCGGCTGCCGTGCGGCGTTGAAGAGCTCCTGCAGAGCAAGCCGTTCGTTCAGTCACAGCCGTCTGCGGAGCGGTCTGGCCAACCCCGTGCGCCTGATAGGCGGGACTAACGCATTCGCATTCCTGTTCAACAGGAACACACGACGGACAGCGACAAGCTGAACAGACACACGGCGCCAGGCCGGCGCAGCACACACACACACACCACCCGGGGTAATTCGTTATTGCCTCGTTTGTGGTGTTCCTGTCAGGGCGGGGCGCGGCTAGCGCGGCCAGCGCGGCCAGCGCGGCGGACTCACAGACCGCCCTGTAACCCTATCGGGCCGGAGCCTGGCTGCGGGGCGTGCATGCTCTGCTAGGGTGACGCCGCCCCGCCCCGCCCCAGCGCCGCTCATTAGCCGTCGCGACGCCGCTTCCTCGCTATTACTCCACCAGAGCGTCGCGGTGCAGAGCCGGCCGCCCCGCGCGCTCCAGCCAGCCTCGCCTCGCGGGGGGCAATGACGGCCTGCTTGTCAGCGCCCCGCCCCGCCCCGAGACACCCCACCCCGCCCCGACAATAGGCGCCGCGTGACGCAGGCACAATACCAGTCTGCTCGCAGGGAAAGCGCGACGCGATCCTCCTTGTCCTCCTTCATAGTGTTGTTGGGAAAAAATTTAATGTGAAATGGAACGATGAGACGACAACTTTTTGCATAGAGGAACACCCGATTTATTATCGGTATTTTTGACTATTCCGATCACTGGAAAAACAAATGTGCTAACGTTGATTACCAACTCCATGAAAGAAACTGCAAAACAAACGCAGTCGTCAGCTAGCGACAGTCCCGACGGCGTAAAATACCTGTCATGGCTCTATCGGCCGTGGGCCTGTCACCGCCGCGCCGCGGGCGTGGCCCACTCTCTGCTACATTCCTCTGCGGCGTTCTCTCCCCCACCCGCCCCGCCAAGCGCAGCGAAACGGGGGCGGCGGCGGCGGTCAGGTCAGGTCAGACCGCTGGGCGCCCCGCCGCCACGCCGCGCCACGCCCCGCCCGGGAAATGATAAACGACTGGAGGCGACGGGCGCATGTGCACTGCAGCGAGGGAGAGAGGCGCGGTATGGGCGTAAGTCATAGCTGAAACACGGGCGTAAGTGTGAGCGGAGAAGAATCTGAGGTGAAGTAAAAGACAGCGGCGTTTTTGAGGCTGATAGGAAGTCCGGTGCAATCAGTCCGAGGCGAAAAGCTGGGGGAAAGGTGTACTCTACACGTCCCTTTGCGATGGCGCGACGTGAGTTGAGGGTGGGGGGCGTAAGCCGCGAGGAGTGCGGAGGAAGGGGGCGTAAAAACGATTCGCTTTAGCTCCGTGCGCGTAATGGACGTGAAACGCGACACTGTCGGTCCCGGTGGGTCCGAGCCGCCACGGCCTGGTCTGGCGGGGGGCCCCGCGGCGGGACACCAAGACACTGGATACCCATGGGAGGAGCCGCACCGCCACCAGCAACCCCCTCGCCCTCGCCCTCCTCAACCACCAGAACAGGTCCAGCTCCACCCCCACAGCCTCGCGATCGAACGCGATATAGTCTCCCCGAGCACCGTTTTGGTTTAAAATAACGTGATGAAGTAAAACGGCGCTGAAAGGCGCGCGTCGCGCGGGGGAGCAGCGCGTCCGTTTGATGTTGATGGAGCCGGTCGGTCGTTTCCCACGGCGACGAACCCTGTCACCCGCTCGCTCGCTCGCTCGCTACGCCCCGTCGGCGAGGGGTGTGGCGGGGTGTGGCGGGGCGGTCCAAACATTGACTCCGTCACGCCACGCAACCGCCGCGGAGCGACGGGCCCCCCGCGCCACACGCAGAGCCCCGCCCGCCCCGCCACGCCCCGTCAGCACTTGGAGCTATTTCGGTCCGTCCGTTCGCAAGGCATTGCATTTGGACGAAAACAACGAGAGAGCGATGCCCAGTCGGGGGTGGGCGACAGAAAGGCCGGCATGAGGGCCGGGCGGGCCGGGCGGGCCGGGCAGGCTGCTCGTGGGAACGGCACCACGGCCCCAGCAGCACCAGCCACGACGCCGTCGTTGTCACAGCCAGTCACATCGGCACCACCACCACCATATTGCAGTCCGTAACGTGACGGCCTCGATGGAGAGCGCGTGACACACCTCACACTTCGCTCATCACGGAAGCGAAGAAGGTGCGATGCGGTGGCGGAGAGGAGCAGTGGCTCCCACGCGCGCGCTCCGACACTTTCCCTGTCTGTCCCACACACACACACACACACTTGCTTCCCGCGCCCCACACATCATCGGATGAGGGTGGTGAGTCTCTATGTTGGCGCCAATTAACGCGGATGCCACAATCAATTGGCGAGAACCGAGCGCGCGCGCGCACACACACACGCTCACACACGACACGGCCTCACATGTGCGCGACGCATCGGGACGCACGCACACACATTGACACGGCAAGCTCACATGTGCGCGTGCGCACGCACGCACAGCCCGAGGCAGAGAGGGCGGCGGCGACACGCAGACGCACCGCTGGGTCAATAATACACACAAGCCGCCCGACGGGCGTTTTGCAAAATTGTGAAAAAGTACACAGGCAATGATTTTTTTTAAAAGGTCCCCTAAAATGGCTTTTTTGTTCGGTTTTACTCAACAGCGTTTTCCCCTCACTTTGGTGGCACGCTCCACCTCGTAGCCCGAACAATAGCTGTATTTTGGTTTCATATTGCATCGATCGAGGTTCAGGAAGGCCGCGAGGGCTCCCGACCCGACCCGGCGGAGCTGTTCCGGCAGGATAATCGTTTGGGATTCAGGACGAGCGACGAGGCCCGCATGCTGTTTTAAGGAAGCGGAGGTACGGCACGGCCTATAGCGGAGCGGACGGGGTGGCGGGGAGAAATGTAAGCAGGCTCTTGTTTTCACGTCGCTTTCAAGCTCTGGGCTTCGCGTGAACAGGCTGAAGCTATCAATCACGTGACAGTTGAGGAGGAGGAGGAGGGCCTGCAGGGGGACCGGCGCACTGCACGCACCTAGCAGCAGCCGTCACTATGGTCCATTACTCAGGACACCCTTCCCCGAAGCTAAGAAGAGCGAAATAACACAAGAGTAAAGTCATTTGGAAAGAAAAGCTAGATCGTTTACCGCAAACTTAAGGCGGCACTGCGATGGTTTAAACTCAAAATGTGCATGGGCCAAAAGCCTCGCCAAAAGCACTTGAGTTCTTCAAATTCAAGTAAAATGTGTGACCCAAAGAATGGGTGCATGGCTCAGTTGAACAAGCCGTCGTTCGGACTGAAGTTGAAGAAGGTGTCACAACATACTTGGGTGCGCAGGGGTGGGTACCATTATTCGAAAATTGATGCGTTAGCGAAAACTTGATGGTGACTTTAGAACGCGCGGCGTTCCGACATGGCACCGCACTATTGCGCGGCTACTTTGTGAGAGCCAAAACGTTTGGATCCATAGCGACGGCGGCAACGAAACAACGTCGGCTAATGGTGATGAGGATGATGGCAGCGTACCCCGTTGCGTCAGGAGCCGAGCCGTACAACGACGCTTTGTCGGAGATTAGGCCCACCAGGTCGGGCCGGGGCAAGGACGACCGGCGGCAGGCAGGCGACCCGGAGAGGACGCGTACCGCAAATTGTGCGGCGGGAAATGGAAGGTGCGCGCTCCAGCAGAGTCCTTTTAAAGGTGGTGCGTTTGCGCGTTTAACGGCAGGAGAAATAAAGCGACAAGACGACTCCTAACCTCAGTCAGAAGTGTCCCCCGACTGTGTCACATATGTGACAAGAAGGTACCCCCGCGTGTGTTCCGGCGAGTTTTCGTCAAAAATTTGATACATTTCAATAAAAATAGGGTCAGAGTAAGTTACACGTGTTTAAAATAATTTTTTAAGTTGCTGCGCAGGTTTTCGGTTTTGACTTGACGTTTTACCGGGCTTGACTTTTGTCCAAATTAATCCGAATCGAGTTTCGCGTCCTTTTTTCACAAAACGAAACTTGCCACTCACTTATGCCCACGTTGGCGAACGAGCGGACGCAAGCAATAACCTTGCCAAGAGCAAAAGGTCGGCGGACAAAAATTTTACTGACTCTGATTTAGATTTTAACAGACCCGTTTCCAAATTACTGACTTCCCCCAACTTTATTGACATGCAACCCTCTGCTCTTTCTCCAACGTAGTTGACGGTCGGTGCGGGCGGGACAGAGGCGGTGCGAAGGCGCTGACCGGACGGACGGTGCTGCCGTTGCGGTGCCGCCACAGACGGCCGGCGGCGGCCGGCCAGTGCGCCTCAAGGCGAGGTGGTGAGGCCGTAAAATGGAAATCAGCGCAGCGCCTTGAAAACTCCACTACTACCCCCCCCCCCCCCCCCCCCCCCCCCCCCCCCCCCCCCCCCCCCCCCCCCCTCCACACCTGCTACCTATGCGTCAACGTCAGCCGCTGCTGGGGGAGCGAGCGTATGACTGGCGGGAGAGAAGGATACCGAACAAGGGAGAGAGAGAAATAAAAGGAGAGTGAGGAGAGAGGAGGGAGGGTGGGAGTAAGAGGACAGAGAGAGGGAGGGAGAGCACCGCGGCCGGTGGTTGTGCATCGCCGGGTACCTCAACGCGTCGAGTGCGCCGGGTGCATTATCCTCGGTTTCTCTCTCTGCTACTCGCGACGCGCCACGAGCAGCGCAGCGCCCCGCGGGACGGCAAGGGCGGAGCGGACAGAATGCGAGCTGGACAACATGACGGCAGCGGGACTAGCCGGGCAGGCGGGCGTCTCGCGCTGCACACGCGAAGAAACGACTTCCTGTGTGTACACAATACACAACACGCAGGTGTCAAGAAATATTAATCGCCACACCAGCATTTGAAAAGAAACTGCGTAAGGGAGTTAAATGACTTTGCCACTACGGGTCAGAAACGCTTAAGCGCCTCCGCCACTTGTAAATGAAAACGTATTTTTAGTTACAACCATATTTGGACTTTTTGCGAGGTCTGTCTAATGTTCCCCGGGTTGTAGGTGGACTGGGATTGACTTGACATTAATTTGAATAAAAGCTCCTTCCATCGAGCGTCACGACGCTGGCGGGGGGCGGACGAAGGGGCTATGGATGTGATGTGACACGGTTGGCAAGGGGGTGCGGTCGACAGCGTGGCATTATCGACTGACCTGCCCTACTGAGCCGCACCGCCAGCCCGACGCACTTAGCGAAGGCCACCGGGGCGGTGACGCTGCCACCCTCCAGGGCGACTCGGCGCAGCGCGTAACCTTTTCTATACTACGGAAAGCGCGCGCGCATCACTTTTATGCCGCGCACACTGTGTGCCCCAAAACGACAGCAATGGGGATATAGTGGGGAAAAACCAAAAAAAACGCAAAGCCCGGCGGTTGTGGCGGTGGTTGTGGCAGCGGTTGTGGTGGTGGTTGTAGCGGTGGTGGTGTGCGGTGCGGCACGGTCGGTAGCGCTACTGGGTGAAGGTCAGCCGGCACCACCAAGGCCCTTATCCTTATCGCGCTCCAGCGCAACATTCGGGGCCGCCCCCGCAGGGGCCGCCGCGCCATCGACCGGCTCGTCGGCCACCGGGTCACCCGGCCGCGGAGCGGCAGCGTCGGAGTCGCGTCAGTCACGCGACTCTCCGGCTGGACGACGTCTGACGTCTTGTGCTGAGGAGTCAGTCCTCCATAACCCCTCCCTCCTGCCGCAAACCTTCTTATTTTTCCTCAGCCAGCCTGCGATAGGAGGTTCCAGGAAGCGAACCTAGGAGGCCGGCAAACACGCAAGCCCCAAAATGATTGCCGAAGTTTTATTTTTA
>NW_026267226.1:373865-375145 GCF_000697945.3 Frankliniella occidentalis
TAGATATGCGTAGCCGTCTAGTCATCTCTGTAGAAAGATATCATCTTCCAACACAGCTCCTCCTAGAAGCAACCGATGGGTAAGGGGTAGCGTTCGCGCTCTCGAACCCAAAGGTTGAGGGTTCTAATCCCAGCACTGGTGACAGATTCGAACGTCCAAAGATAACCAAGGAGAACACAGAGCCATGAGAGAGTAGTCAGTTCGCTCGCGAGTTACATTCTTTAAATTTTGTCGTAAAATACTTGTCAGTAGATATTCAACATCGACAAAAAGACGTCTAATAGATGTTGTAAATGTGGACAATCGATCAATTATAGACGTCTAGTGGTAGACACGATTAAACGTCTAATAGACCCTTGGGGGTCTAGAGAAAGATGCATATTAGACGTCTAATAGACGTCTTTTTTCCGTGTGGGTAGGAAAATAATTGTTCAGGAAAAATAACTTTGCTGTGCGAAGGGCTTATATACTTTTGTGCATTTATTTATGCCCCGGTCTTGTGGTCGAGCGCGGCGACACGCTGCCATACCACTGTCGCGGCCATCATTTTAAAATAATGATAAGCAGCGTAATGATATTTCCCCCTCCGAGGGCTTTGCGCGGCAGATATGCTATCCTGGCGCGGGTCCAGCCGCGGGGCTAAGCAGCGAACGACTATACTGCGCTCCTCGTCGCACCCGCGCAGCTATAGGCCGCAGAGCCAAGATAGAAGATGCTGCTACGCGCACAAAAAGATAAAATGCAAAAAAATTGCCTCCGTGAAGGTGGCTGTGGTCGTCCGTCGCACCGTAATACGCGCGCGTGAGAGTGCTATGGACACGGGTGCGAGGGGCACACACACACACCTGCGGGTGCACCAGGTGCACCTGCCATCCCCGCACAGCAGCAGCTCTGCCAGCAGGCAGCGCGCCAGCAGCGCTTCTCTCTGGGCGGCGGGACAGTCACCCGCAGAAAGGCCTGCTGCTGCCCGTGCGCGCTGCTCTGTTTACCAACAACCACCGGGCGGGCAGCCGCCAGCGCACCGCGGAGGAGAAAACACCGCGACAAAAAAAAAGCACCAACACACCCGCGCCGCGCTCGCGCTCGGGCGGGGCCACCCAGCTTACCTGATCACAGATGATGTCCCACTTCTTCTCGTCGTCGTACTGCTTGAGCAGCTTGGCCTTGTCCGGCGGGAGGTCCATCGAGGCCTGTAAACAGAGACAAGAACACCAGGTCAAAACCTTTAAAATATGTGTCTTTGGAAAGGCGCCGCCGCTGCTGCGCCTTGCGGCTGCAGC
>NW_026267226.1:375525-378376 GCF_000697945.3 Frankliniella occidentalis
CCACCAGAGCTGAAGAGGTGAAAGGCCTAACCTGAGAGGGAGCGGGTTAAACGAGGGAGGATGGGACGTTACATTGTGCGCCAGGAGCAAAACCATCATCAGCAAGAGAGAGAGGCTTATACAGCTTCTCCTCCTGTACAACTTGGCCTGCACGACCAGATCGTGATGCATCATCAGAGCGACGATCATGAGCAGGCGCCAACATCAAGATCGCCTGTCTCTCCCGGGGGCGGGCCTAGTTTACGGCACAGACTCAATTCTCACAAAAACTTGCGACCGCAAGATGGTAGTGAGCCATATGAAAACCAAACCAGAAGCCAGCGTTGACGCAGTGGCAATTCGTGTATCGTTCAGTTGGCAGCTTTTTTCAGCCCGTGCAAAACATAAGTTGTCAATTTCAAGGCACTATCATTATTTCTAACCTGCAGGCTGGCTGTTATGCCCGCCATATGCAAACTACAAGCGACAAGACTAAGGGTTATAAAGTATCACATTACCAGCGACAAAGTTCAAATACTTTGAAGAAATTTAAAAAGGTACGAGGGATGCGGAGATTATCCGCCTCAAGCAGCAGGGTATATAACAACATCAGGAACGTCATCTCAAGAGACGACCATAGCAACCGCAACGCAGTAAATAAAAGCGAGCCAGCGCGCTCCACAGGGAACTTGGCAAACAATACGGAACTGCTTTCCAATATGGGCCCCCTAGATAGGGCGTACAAGGGTAGCCGTACTTGTTTTCTCTCCATTGTTTATCGCTTTGACAATAAAAGAAAAGCGCACACAATGTTAACTGTTTTCAATTTTTTTTGCCGAGCGCGCGGGCGGCCCGGCGATGCAGCCGGAGGGTCTCCCCGGCCGGCCGGCCCGCTGACCATGGAGCGTTTATCTCAATTGGACGATCCACCACAAAAGCCCTTCTTCTTCGACTGCAGAGTTATAGGGTTACACGCGGGGGTCATTCAATCAGACGCAGAGAGCGGTGCCACAGCGCCGCAGTGAGTGGCTTTGACCAAACCGAAATGACCATGTAACATGAGCGGATTCTGGTCGCGGAGACGTTTATGCACTCCGACGCCATCAAAGCCGAGTCGGTGGTGGTTGTTGCATTGCTCACGCTTTCCGCGTCTTGCCAAAGAGCACAAGTGAAATAAAAGTGGCTGGGCATCGGTGATGTCTTGGGTAACGTGGTGCAGACAAACCTATCGCCACGAAACTAAAGGATGACAAATAACACCCCTTAAACAGAGGGTCTATTATGTATTTAGTAAACCATTAAAATTACAACACCACACAGACATCAGGATTTGAAGTTGGCAATCTATTTGTACGCTGGACAGAAAACTAAACGAGAAGAAATAAATAGGGAACGACAAATTTAAAAGCTTCCCATTTATTTTCTCCAGTCTAATCTGCTGCTGCGCTGGGGCTCCAAGCCGCTTTCGGACTTGCTCGGATTCCAGAGTCACTCGTCGGAAAAACAGAGTATCAACACTAAAGTCGAGCTCGGCCGCGCCGGCCAGGCCAGGCCAGGCCATCCCATCCCGAGCGAGTGGGCGCACCATCTGATATGTGGAACAGCTTTGCAGCCGACTCAGCCGCGAGTATCAAGTTCGGCGACCAACAATCTGGTGAAACACGCGGGGTGTTGTTGTACGTTCAAAGCCGCTTTGACGGGACAGTAGTGGCGCCCCGGCAAATATATTTCCACCCGTCGAGTGTGTGTTACTCGCGTCTTTTCCTTCACTGCAAAAACAGAGGCCCTCAGTCATGCCTTTCCAGGGGTGCTAAATATTTAACTATGAGGGCACTAAAGGTGCCAAAAATAAGTACCTCTGGCAGTTTTAGTGCCGTTGTAGAGGCTAGAGGCACGCTCAACTTTTGGTGCTTTTTAAAAGTGGGACTTGTCTTTTCAGCTCCTTGTTTTTTTCTGGTTTTTCCAATTTTCGGATGTGTTTTTTTAATTGGAGCGGAGGCGGAATTTTGGTAGGCACTTTGGAGTAGTGCGAGTAGTACATCGAGATACGTTCACGCAGACCCATACCGTCCTGGTCCGGGAGGGATACGCCTAACGGGGGGCTCCTTATCAGTGCGCGCGTTCAGGTCGCCCGCGGCGGGCGGGCCGTGCACGTGCACACACCTTCTGTTTGACGGCGCGCTGCTGACATTGTTTTCTCCGCGCGCGAACTCCCGCCGCCGCCGCCGCCGCCGCCACCCCCACACCACCCTCCTGCCCTGGTATTTAGTCGTCATAGCCTTCGCCCGCTCGCGGCTCCGACCTAGCACAACAACACCACCACCGCTAAACAGTTGGCGCCGCCGCGACAGGCACGCAACCTCGTATAATGGCGCACGCGACGACGCGACCCGCCGCCATAGTGCAGCAGCAGCAGCCGCAGCAGCCACGGCTCAACGGTATGCATGCACCGCCAGGCCACCGCCAGGCCACCGCCAGGCGAGGCACCACCGAGCATCACCATCATCACTAATTGCCTCTGAGCTTCATCCGCCGCGCACAGATTAAGTTTCTCGACCTCTTCCATTACGCTCTAATTTCTATCCACGTTCGCTCGCTCTCTCTCAACCTCTCTCTTCTATCTCTCTCTCTCTGGTAAACCCCTCATACCCCAATTACACACACATTCACCCCCTCCTAGTGTAAAGATCCTCTACCACCCTCCCACCCATATGGTTCACGCTTTCATCAAAGTCCCTGCTGCCCCTACACACTTACAACCCTCAAAACACTAAACAGTAGAAAAAAGACCCCTTTCTTTTTCATCCCCATCCCCATGCATGTGTAAGTATGCACTGTACTGTACGTGGAAGGCCAGTCGACCCCCCCCCCC
>NW_026267226.1:378426-379165 GCF_000697945.3 Frankliniella occidentalis
AGTCCGAGGCGAAAAGCTGGGGGAAAGGTGTACTCTACACGTCCCTTTGCGATGGCGCGACGTGAGTTGAGGGTGGGGGGCGTAAGCCGCGAGGACACACATTCACCCCCTCCTAGTGTAAAGATCCTCTACCACCCTCCCACCCATATGGTTCACGCTTTCATCAAAGTCCCTGCTGCCCCTACACATGCAACCCTCAAAACACCAAACAGTAGAAAACTGACCGCGACCCCTTTCTTTTTCATCCCCATCCCCATGCATGTGTATGCACTGTACTGTACGTGAAAGGCCAGCCCCCCCCCCCACCTTTTATGCTGTCCCCGTTGTGAACACGGCACACTCGGCATGCAACATGTTCTGCCGGCCGTCCTGTCCATGTGTAGCGCGACTCAAACTGCAGCGCACGGGCCCCTATGACCTTTGCAATACCCGCGCTGCTACCGCCGCCACCGCCGGCAGACGTGTCTTCCTTGACCCCGAGTCCCTTGTCTCTCCCCCCTCGCATGTGCGACAACAGCAGTAGTAGTGACTCTAGTGACAGCACCTACCGCCTGATAATCTCGTTCGTGTGAGTTTGTGTGTGTGTGTGTGTGTGTGTGTGTGTGTGTGTGTGTGTGTGTGTGTGTGTGTGTGCAGAGACAACGCGCGGGTGAAAGAGACACAATCACATCAGCTGACCCACTACTCAAGCGGCTGCAATGCACGCACGCTAAAGATATACCGAAAGCACGACACCACC
>NW_026267226.1:386919-393876 GCF_000697945.3 Frankliniella occidentalis
CGCAGCCGTCACGCGACACACCCCCGCCCGGCGGGCTGCCTACCCCAGCACTCGCGGGCGTCTCTCTCTCCCTCAAAGGTATCTCTTCGTCACGCGACGACGCACGCGGCTCCGGTCAGGCGGGCTGCCTCACTCGCAGGCGGCCCGACCCAGCAGCAGGACTCGACTCACTCTCCTCTCCTGATATGGTAGCGCCACTGTTCGTCACACGGCGTTGCCATCGTCACACTCACCTGGAACAGAACAGAAAGACACTGTTACCAAAGACTCCTTTTCTTATTCATCCGTCAAACCACATCTAAAACTTTTCTCTGCTAGTAGTAACCACAATCATTTACACGATTTGAATAAGGCCCTCCGTTTAGGTAATTTTCATTCGTCGTCTTCTGCTTCTTCTTTAAGAAAATCGTAATGTTTATTTCCAGAAACATTATTGTACAAAGATTGATTAACAGGAAACAAAATAGGGGAACTCGAGAAAGGAAAGAAATTTGGCGCAATATGAATTGAGCAGTGGGCCCATACGGGGGCCCCTGGCCCGGGTCTCCATTCCACCCCTTGCGGGTGCCCCGCACGCCCCGCAGCCGCAAAGCGGCAGACGCCCCAGTTTAACTAAACAAAACTTCCGTACGGCTTCCGCGCTGGGCGCTGACCACCAGGCTTTTCTGTTACGAAATAGGAAACGATTCCCGACCGTCCGTCCATCCGTCTGCCCTTCCTGCAGGTCGGTGGGGCACCCTCATCCGCCCTGCGCGCGGTTACTCGGAGTCTTAAGAAAGAAGCCACCTCGCCGCCCGACAAAAGAGGGTAAAAGCATTAAAACCAGCAGTCGTAAGAAGGCTGACTCGCGGGCGCGGCGCAGTCCAAATTGAGGCCAAGCAGACTCGGCTGAGGTTGCTCGACTATTTTTCGTCGGTAGTTTCGATGACGCTACGGGACGCCGCCAGCCTAGTCGCTGAACAGAGTCCCTCCGCCTCGCGCCGCCGCCGCCCGGCCGGGACAGATTGCCTAGCGGTGACTCCTGGGCGGCAATAAGCAAGTCGTCCAACGGATTCCTGCCTCCCCCCTTTCCCTTCCCTTCCCTTTCCACTCAGAGCAATTCATTCCAGCGTCCATCAAAAGCAATCCAGGGTCAGTTTCAAAGCACAACAAGACTGACCCCAATGGCGTGAAAGCTCTCCCGCGCTTCCTGTGTCTCTGTCTTCCTCTCCCGCAACTCCTTTCCACCTTCCGTCGCCACGAACTGCAAATAATGGTGAAAAAGACTCCAGCAAAGGGCGGGTACGAAATACAGTTATGAGAGTTGTGCGATAGTACATCCCAACACGTATACATGAAAAAGAATTACCGAACAAGTGCTTAAGACGCCCATTGGATCCGAAGCAGCCGGAGGGTCGGGGTGATCAACCGCCATAAGACAGTTATTTCTATAGCGTTACCAGATCACGCCACCGCTCGCTTCTCATCGCCATACAGCGAATTTTGCAGAGAAATTAGTTCCGCTCCGGAAGTCGTCTTTTAACACACTCCTCCACGCTAGGTGGCTACAAAAAGAGCCGCGCACTCGCCGCTGCTTCGCGGTCAGGCGTCACGTCCTCCCCGGCTCTCCCTTTCCAGGCTGACACGTTGAGATACTAGAAAGCGCTGGTCGGGCGGTACGGTACGACCGCGATATGACATGCGCCGCATTTCCCACCCAAATTAGATTTCCTCGCACGCGTCCGTAACCACGCTCGCCGTACCTGGAGGAGGTCCTCGGGGAAAATCTCCACGGAACAACCGTGACATTGCTCTGCCTCTACCGGGACCTCCGCCGCTCAGCCCGACCGACATCAGAGGAGGTCGCCGTCGCCCTGGGCGACACGGCGACGGCGTCGGCGGCCTGAGGACTCTCGAGCTCATTTCAAATTCCAGCAGGAATCCCCTCCCTCCAGGTGGCCGGGGCGGGGTCCAGGAGGAGGTGGTGTCCAGTAGTAGTGCAAAAGCCGTGTGGCCCCAGCCTGTCCGTCAAGGCCCCGGACCGGCCGTCCCGCGTGGCTGCCGGAGCGCGACGGGGCACAAGGAGCAGCCAGCCCTTCAGTCCAGGGCCAGGGCACTGCCAGGGCAAAACAGCACAACGTCACGTCTCACCCAGCCGCTATCATCCGCTCTCTTCTTACGGCAGAACCAAAAAGCGTGAATAGCGAGTGAACGTCACGACCCTGTCACACGTTGGACAGCAGTCACCGAGTCGGCACTCTACTCGACAAGATACACTCATTGTTTGTCGGCAGCAACGTCTATATCGCATGCAATTATTTGGATTTGGATCACAAATGCTGACATGGCCTGAAAATATTTCGAGCTATTTTCGAAAAATTTCGTCGCGGAAAACTCGAAATATTGACGGATTACAGGCGAATTTGTATACGCTGGATCGCTGGATTACAAGAGTGGCGGCTTTGTCTTCCAGCTCCATAGCTCCGCAACGCCCCGCTGCTGCTCTCTTCCTGGTGAGATGCCAACATCCCGTACCCTTTGTCCACGGGCACGCACGCGAGGCGTCATGGGCGCAAAGACATGGCCAGAGAATAGTCAATCAGGCGTTGTCGTCGCGACAAAGCCTGCCCATGGCCTGCCCATGGCCGTGGGACCGCGCGGCAGCGGCAAGGCAGCCAACATGCCCTTCGTGATGAGGATCCGGAGGCTAATAATCACGCGGCGCCGTTGTGTTGGTAATCGACGCGCGGCAAAAAAACACAACAAACGCCCGCGGCCATCGGACGGACGCGACCGGGCTGGTGGTGGTGTTATTGCGAGAGAATCCGATCGCAGGCGCTCCCTTCTCTTACAGTCTCATTCAGTACCTTTCAGCAACTTTCAATTTCTTTGTTACACGAAACTTGTTGTATTGTTAGAATCTATAAAAATGAGTGCGGTAGGTTTGCGCCAGTAGGGCAAACATTCTAGCCCTTTAGTAATGCACTCTGTGAGAAAATTCTGTAAGGGTTAGAGAAGAAAAATTTACATTGGTGTAAACTGTAACATATTATAATCTGAAATTGTAAAATTACAAGCACTAAATGTAGTATCGAGCAATAATGAACTTTCATAAATAAATATTTCGTAAATCGAATGTGAAAACCGTGATGTAAATTTCCGAACACATTGTTCACAGTATCTGAAGCCCCCTTCCGCGCCCGACTGGACATATCGCAACCTACCTAAGCCTCGATAGTGCGGCAGGATCCTGCTGTTGAAAAATCAAGCCGCCACCGCCGCCATGTCGGTCGACCTGAGATCCAATAACACCAACTCATCTGCACCCCCTCCCCCCTCCCAGTCGGCTAACAATCCGGCGCAACTACCGCGAGTAATAACATCGGTTCGATTCCGTTCAATTATTTCCTTTCGGTGTTCGTGACCGGTCCTGCTGAGCGCGGCCGGAGCTGCCAAGCTGCCTGCCAGCCTCGTCCGCGCCCGTCGTCCGATTGCTCGCTCACCCCCGTCGGCCGCGGCAGCGGCAGCCCGAGCAGTGCACAATGCGGATGGGTGAACCACGAGGACCCGAAACAAGCTCCGCGGGGCGCAGCATGGCGCCACCAGCTGCAGGTGCAATCCAGGTGCAATTACAGCTGCGGGCTCACTGGGCCGCGGCAAAAGAGCATGCTCCAGCCCACGCCTACAGCTGCACCCGCCCGCTTGCTTGGTTGTGCTTTTCCTTTTCGGTTCCTCGCCCTTCTTCAAGTTGCAACGATAAAAGAAAATGGCGCGGCTGAAGAAAGTTACGCAGCCATTATCAAGCAAAGCATCAAAAACAATATAGGAATCTCCTCAATACTATACAACCATATTTTATACAGCATCCAGTTGTTGCTTTAGTAGGAAAATTGAACAGTTTTAAGAAAGCACAGAAAAAATTTCCCCATGTTCCGGCTAATAGTGAGTCAATATAGTTAATTCACCCATGTGGACTGGTGGTGGTGGGGTGGTAGATGCACATATCGAATTCACTAGAATAATAGAAACGTCTTTAGTTTTTCTCCATTCATATTTTATTCATTCTATTTCAATACTCCAGGCGTGAAAACGGCCGGCTTGTCGGTGAGCGCGCGGAGCGGCACTATCGCCTTCTGCTTTATCGACCGAGGCACAACACTTCACTCTGTTCAGAAAAATGCTTCACTCACCTTCTTTCGGTACATTCTTATTCAAAACTTGGAAAAACGAGGGTGGGGGGGGTGGGGGATCAGTCTGAGATAGGCAAAAAAATAAAAATAATAATCCAGCAACAGGGGCCATTCAGATTTTCCTAAAGAGTCTAAAATACCTTGCCTCCTCAGCAGAATTAATTTAGCAAATGATTATCCTGGTGAGAACCACGGAGAATTATCTAGCAATTACATCTTTATTATTTCCAGAGTGCATTACGCTTTAATGTCCACTCTCTAAGCGGCGGCGCGGCGCCTGTTTGCGCTTTTCCAGCCCAATAACGTCGTCGGTGCGAGGGGAAAAAAACCAGAGAGGGTGAAGAAAATAAATGCAAAAAAAAAGAGGAAATGATGAAACGCAAACAAAAATGTTTCATTTAATCCCCACCCACTGTACTACACGCGCCCCCGCCAGCCATCCGTCTGCACAATAAGCAGCCGGCCGCGTCGAACAAAGTCGGCAGAACGACCACAAAGGGGTGGCTGCGCCCGGCTGCGCCAGCCAGGGGCGGGACCAGCGCAAACAGAGGGGCGGCCGCCGCCCGCCAGGGGGAGAGGCGTTTCATCATCCAACGGACGGGGCCGCGGGCCGCGGGGCTCACGGGGGTGGCGGCCAGCAGGAAGCGCATCCGGAGGGGACCTCATCGACGACGACGGAAGCGTTGCACATATGCAGTATGGCCAAAAACAATAGTGTGCGAGGTGGTGTTTGCAGGGTCCACCTTGAGTCATTTCCTCCGAGTGCAGTGCGGCCAGTCCAGTCCCCGCCGCTATAACGGGAGTGGCTAAAGCTCGTCGTCGTCCGGCAGACATGTGTTATCGCGCGCCCGTCGATCACATCGCCCTGCCCAGCCCGGCCTACAGGGCCCGGCCTGCAGGGCCCGGCCGCTCCCCTCCAGCCCGACTTCCCTAATCCCCTCTGAGGTGCGCGCGGGCGCGAGGGCAGACGGAGGGGTGAGCAACCCTCCGAGGGGCGGGC
Organism: Frankliniella occidentalis; assembly: GCF_000697945.3. NCBI lineage: Eukaryota > Metazoa > Arthropoda > Insecta > Thysanoptera > Thripidae > Frankliniella > Frankliniella occidentalis. The sequence continues at coordinate 392,089 of NW_026267226.1, forward strand.
GAAGAGGCTGGCTATGCGCCTGCTGCTGGTGATGCCGGTGAGGTTCACTGGGTGGGAGAGGAGGAGGCCGGACGGTGTGCCGAGTGCGTCATGCCGATTGCTGCTCGCGGCGGCACCCGACAGAGTTTTGCTCCCGCCGAGAATGCGGAAACGACCGGCCAAACAAGAGGTCCGCGTCAATCCTTCTGGTCGACTGGTCAGTCTAGGCGGCGCGGCGCCGGGACTCACGCAGCCAGTCGGGCGTGTGACGGCCGAGGCCCGACAAGTGCTGGGGCCGGCCGGCCTGGCGACGCGCGGCGCCGCCAGTGATCTGACAGGTACCTCCCGGGGCAGCAAACTCCACAACGGCCACCTCCATGGACGTCCAGCGCTCCATGGGCGTCCTGCTCCACGACGGCCACCTCCACTTCCATCGGCGACCAGCTCCACGACGGCCACCGCCATAGGCGTCCGTCCAGCTCCTCGACGGCCACCGCCATGCGCGTCCGTCCAGCTCCACAAACTAATGGACCAACACCTTCCTGGACGTTCCTGGACGACAAACCGAGGCCTCCTCCATGACAGGCACCTACCAAGGGTAGCGTGAACGTCGACCACAACGTATAGGGTACGGGTCACCTTATTTTCCAGACCAATCCTGCCCACTTGTGTCGTGCGCGCCATTGAGAACAGTGAGAACGGGTGGAGTGAGACAAAGGGACGGAGAGAGAGAAGGGGAGAGGGGAGGGAGAGAGGGGCCGCGTGCCAATCAAGCGCTCATCCGAGCGAAAGGCGTGGTCTGGCTGGGCGCGACGTGGGGCGGACGTGAGGGAACGGCCGGGGCGTGGGGCGTGGCGGTGCGTGGCTTGGCGGTGCGTCGCGGCTTACAACACTGCGCTTTGCACCTCCCCGCCGCCCCACCCCGCCCTGCTGGCCGACCACCACCGCTCCAGCTAAGGTGCTATAATCTTCACTTTACGCTTGCGCCCAGGCCCAGGCTTGATTAGACCACTTGGCCAGTCCGGCCCGGCCCGGTCCAAAAGACGGATGAGTCCGACCGGCTGCTGCTGCTGCGACTGCTGGGCCGCTGCAGCAGGAAGAAGAGTGCCATGGGGCCGGATGAGGGCCATAAACCAAACCTCTACCACGGGGCCCGTGCTGCGTACAGCGTCCATCATCGTGCCCTACAGGTCCAGCAGCAGCGGAGGGCGTGCACTCGAAATGGCAGAGCGCGACCGGACATGGACGAGGAGGAGGCCTTCCTCCAGCAGCTCTGCTCCAGCCCCGCTCCCACCCTCAATCGCGGGGCTAATCTCTAAATCAATCGAGAGGGGCGCGCCCGCTCAGGGCTGGCTGGACGCATGCGGGTGGGGCTGCCCGTACACTCCCCCCCCACTCCATACAGGAAGGCGCCCATCCGACTCCACAAAGAAGACCAATGCTGCTGCCACCAAGGCGGCGCTCCCCACGAACACACGACGACAGACGCGGCTAAACAAACCGGGGCGAATACAGTACGAGAGAAACGGCAAAGAATGTGTTCACGAAAAACGCGTCGTCCATAGCGGCCGCGGAGAGTGACGCACAGAGGTCACAGAACAAGAGGAATGTGTAACTGCTGCATTTGCAATGCTTTTGTCACGTATCTGTAATTCATGACGGACGACAGCTATAAGATGTACAAATAACATAATATGGGGAATCGTTTAATTTTTCACTGTGTGAGGTGAGGCAAGGTCAACCGACAGGCTAAACTGAAAACAAATCCAGTAGCTGGAACATTTTTTTTCTCCAGCCGCGTGTAAGACT
>NW_026267226.1:393960-400772 GCF_000697945.3 Frankliniella occidentalis
GGGGGCGCGAGACGCGCAGCTGAGAACAATTGCCCGTACCAAAACGGGAACACTCGGCCGCCGCTCGTCTCTGGAGGAAATCGGGAGCAAGCAAACAACAAAACTTGGCTGCTCTGCTCGTAGCGACAATAATGCAGAAGAAGAGACACATTCTCCGCAGAGCTCCTCAAAGGAGGAGAAGGTTTTTAAAACAGACACGAGACGGATCGTGATCGCAGGGGGTCCGCCTGGTCGTCGGCCCGGCCGGAAGAGAGTGCGTCAAGTCTCTCTCTCTCTTTCTCTCTCTTTCCCTTTCCGCCCCGTGGTCGCGCATACAGATCAGCTCTCTCACTCGCACTCGCGGCAATTGTTTTGCGCGCCGGACAAGACAGAGACGCGACTAATCGCCCCTTCCCGTCCGGCCGGAGTTGTCATTCTGCGCGCAAGTCGTGGCGGGGCGTGGCGCAGAGAGAGAGAGAGAGAGAGAGAGAGAGAGAGAGAGAGAGAGAGAGAGAGATTCTCAGACCTCACCGCCACAGCGCTAGCCCCGCGCCCTGCAGTCAGGGCCCAAACCACAAGCGCTTACTTCCGGGGGCCCGAGGAAGGGAGGGAGAGAGAGGGGCTTAACCGCCCTTTTATCATTATAAATAACGCTCACTGCTACGCCAATGCCGCTAGAGATACACGAAAGTACAAAGCCAAGCGCGAGCACGACAACGGAAAAGAAAAAGGGCACACGTTTATCTTGACGTGCCACAATTCAATTTTCTTTCGGCGCACGAAACTTAGCGAGGTCGCACTTTGCAATTAGCACGGCACTGTCGTACACAGGCGGTTTCCCACACCCACGAGCAACAAAAGAGCAGAGCAAAGGAGGGGGGAAAACAAGGCAAAAAAACGAATTCTACGCAATACTTTCGCGTGATTCTTGCGTGATAACGATAGAACTATGTGCTCGCGTTTCCTCAGAATAACAGAAGATAAAAGTCCATTCTCGAGACGTTGTATGGATGATGGAGATGGAGGGGTGCCCAAGGGGGTGGGCGATGACGAGGCAGGGGGCGGGCCGACGCTCAGACAGATCAATAAATCTGGATAACGCGGATCCCGATACGCGTCCTCTTGACAGAAATTCATTCCCATATAAATCAACTGCAACAAATAACCGCACCGAAAACATGACACAAACACGACTAATAAAAGTGTTAAAATTTCCTTTTTTGATGTTTTTTTTTTTTGTCAGAGGAGAAGGACCCCGAACTGAAATGCACTCAGAGGGTATGCAAAAGGCGCCATGAAAGTGACTTCAATTGATTTGTCTCGTCGAGTGAAACACTATTAATCACACCGCCTAGAGAGACGCCGCGCGACGTGCGTCCCGACACTGCTGCGCCGCCCCGCTCCTCGGCGAGCGTTTGGAATTCGTCGAAGGGGGGAGGGCCAGTGTGGGGCGAGCATGTGTGAGTACACAGAGAGAAAGGCAACAGAGAGATGCAGTACCGCTATCTGCGTCGGCGGCGTGATTCTGCCCACACTCACAAAACACACACACACACACGCGCGCGCAAGCACGCACGCACGGACCTCCTCCTTTTACACACAAGAGACCTGCGCGCAGAACCCGCCCCGCCGCCTCGCCTGCAACACACGGCGCCCAAGACATACAAACACCCTCGTTAGACCTGTGCGAAAAAGTCGCCGGAACATCCAATCACCGCCGCACCGTTGCTGCAGGCCGGGCGCGCCCAAACGCCAAACGCCGCCACATTCTGCCTCCCCCCCCCTCCCTCCTGCAGCAGCAGGCCCTCCCCCGGGCCGCCCGATGCACGATTTCGTCCCACGCGGGGCTCCTCTCTCGAGAGATGCACCTGGGCGATGCAAAAGCCAGCAGAAGAAGAAACCCGGGAGGAGGAGGGAGGTTCAATAATCCAACACGATTCCATAATTCGATGCAAATCAGGATGCATGTGCCGCCGAGGCAGCAGCGCGCCGCGCGGCTCCGTCTGGGCGCGAGCGCCCCCCCCCCCTTCCCCCCTCCCTTTCTCCTCTCCCTGAACCTGAATTCCTGTCAGCTTGTCGTACCAACGTTCTACGCATGCAAAAGTTCCACCACTACCACCATTCTACACAACACACACACCTTTTCCTCCTCGCCTCCCTCCCGCGGCGACGCATTTTCCTTCTATCAAAGGACTCATTATTTTTTCATACTCAGAACAGTTACGTGCGAACAGCCCGTTGCGCCCCGCCACGCTCTGCCCATCGATCGCTGAATGCAAGTCACGGGGTCACCGCGCTGCCGCCGCGCCTCCAATTAAAGCAGCCGCCCACGCGACACAAAAGGTACTGTACTTACGTGCTCTTAGTATTTGTTTTTCTTTGCGATTTGTTCGTGCACAAAACGACAGGAAAACCAAACTTTCCCATCTTGTAAATTCGCTCCACTTTTTGAACTCTTCGTTTACGGTACAACTTTTATCACCTCCCAGATGAGGTTCACGAACGTCCATAATTTTCAACTATTTTTTGAACTTGGGTCGAACTTTCGTTCAAACTTGCCCTACAATTCAAATGTTCGCGCCATCTTTTTAGGAGCCCGCGCACCACACTTGAGAGGCCCAAAGCTGGCGCGCCTTAAACCAAACTTAACGGTTCATCGCGGCCGGGCTAATTGACCCGGGCCATAAACACCCTCGACCCCCGAATACTCTCTGCTCGCGCACTTGTTGTTTCGCAAGATTCCTTCGGCGCGCTGCTGACTGCTGAATTGCGGGCCACTTCTTTATACGATCCCACACTGCGGCCGCCGCTGCGCGCACTAAACGGTGCAAAGCCGTTTTTGGCAGAGCCAGCGGGAAAGAGGTTTATCATCGTTATTTTAATGCGCAGAGAGGTGAGTGTGTGGCGCTCCGCTTTGTACAAACTGAACCGCCCGTGCCCGTGTGAAACTAAATGAAATCTCGCTGTGTGCCAGTCGTGTATTTCACACCACAACACCACCACCATACCCTTACAGAAATTCGCTTTTCTGCAGCGTCGGGCTCCGTCTTATTTGCTTGGAAACACGAAGAATCGTCAAATCTGCAATTTATTCGTTTGGCTGGCACACCATAACAATGTTGCGGTCTTCCCTGCTGCGTCTTGCGTTGAATTCTCTTCGTGAAGGCGCCAACCCCCCTCCCACCCCCCTTCTTTTCCATGTTGTGATGCGCTGCGCGCTGTGCTATCACAGGCTCAATCTGAGGGGGCCGTCGCCGGGAGCGACGGTCAGGTAGGCGCGTCATCCCAACAGGCAGGGGGACGGTGCACGCCGGGGACCTGCACGATTTGCCGGACGATCTCTCCGACAGAGGCGTATACCCCTCGCAACGCCCCGATATTGGAAGAGAGGGGGGGGGGGACTCATCCCTGACGACCATCTATCAATCATCGTGAGGCACGACCGTCCCACCCATAGCCCTACTGCTGCACCAGCCATCAGACACAGCCCAACCAACTGAGGGACTTTGAAAAATAAAATGCTATTCCCAAATCACTTAACTAAAAGTAGGTTGCTAATTTTAATTTGAAGAAAAAAAAAACACAACACGACAAGCATGTATGCTTGCTACAAATACTAGTCTTTAGAAGTCAATAAACAACAACAACAAAAATTTCAAGGCTTTCAAACTATTTTCCTGAAACTTGTTTACGAATTGAATCCATGAAGAGCAGACGGTTCGTGCACTTACGTATCCACCCACCTCATTCATGACAAAGAAAAATCCCTCCTGATCATTTAAAAAAACGTCCATGAGTCATGTCTTTTATATTTTTCAGAACCGTCGCCTCCCAATCGCAATGAGCCATGCAAGGTCACAAAACAGCAACAAGCTTCCGGTCCCAGCACACGGCCCGTATAAAACGCACACACGTGAAACAATCAACTCGGACGCGACGCCACTGTTAAAAACATTTCCATCCTTTGCATTGACTTGGCTCAGTTCGGAAAGCAAAAACCGTCGTCTCTGCTCGAAAGCGCGCTTATCTTACCAACTCTTTACCACGGAATCCAGCGTCGCGTGTCGGACAACGCTGCGTTGCACCCGCATCGCATGGTACAGTATGGGCGAGTCACACATCAGGCTTCCTCAACCGCAATGAATTCCCTCCTAAATCCACCTCATACTCCATATATATTTCACGGTGGCGGCGGCGTGGGCGACCACCCACCTGCCCGGGTGTCGCACCGGGCGCGGCTCGCCGGGACCCTCCTCGCCCATTGTGCAGCAGAGCCCCCTGGGGGAGGTAGTATGCTGCAGCGCCCACGTAGCGTTCGTAGGGTCATCGCCACGAGCACGAACGCCGCCGCGGCTCCGACATCACGCAGAGACTCTACGTTAGGCGAGGGTGGCAGGCACCCTGTGAGAGGTATGGCCGTACACTCTGCCTCCCAGGTATTTTTCAAACGGTTTAGTTCAGTAGTCGCAGCTCTCGGCATTCTCCAGCGATAAGCTACGGCGATGGTCTACTCACGTCCTCCTGCAGCTCCTGATGTGTATGCGACAGCATCCTCACCACGTCCAGCCTCCTCCAGTAGCCTCCAGAATGCCCCAGAGCCCCGTCCTCAGTCGCCCCCCCAACAGCCAGTCCACGTCCTCCAGCAGCCTTCAGCACGCTTGAGTCCTGTCCTCGGTCTTCGGTATTGCCCCCAACGGCCTGTCCACGAACGTCCTCCAGCAGCTTCCAGCATGCTCCAGAGCGTCCAGAGCACTATCCACGTCCCCCAACAGCCCCCAGCATGCTCCCAGAGCCCTGTTCACGGCCTTCGGTCTCCTCCAGCAGCGTCCGCTGTCCTCTTCAGCCTCCAGAGAGCCTTCCCCGGCCTCCTCCAGCCCTTTCGCCGGCCGTTTGCCCACGCACCGCTACGCGCACGCACCGTTGGCAGCGAGCCGGCCTGGCCTGGCCACAGCCGCACACAAATCGTGATTTTTATCGCCAGTGATGTATTTAGACTTTTGTTGGCTGGCGGGCCTGGCGGTGGCGGGCTGCTGGTGTGACGGCGGCGTGGGACCGATAGCGCGCGGCATGTGTCATGACGACGACGTCGCGCTGCCAAGCTTTCCGAGTAAATGTTCGCTCGCTCTCTCTCGCACACGAGGACGGTCGTGGGAACGACTCTCATCTCGGCCAAATGAAGCGCTCATTCCCGGCCGCTCATCCCATCCATCAGAAGTGGGGGCCCACATGGAGGCGGCGAGCGAGCAGCCCGGCGATGCAGTTCCGGGCCGCGCAGCAGAGTGACTCTGCACATCAACATTAGGGCCGCCACGCGCGGAGAACGAGCATGCCCCTCTCACTCACTCTCTCTCTCTCAGAGGGTGTCGCCCCGCAGGATGATACAGCACGACGATACATGACGTATCACCGAGGAATATCTAACGAGGAGGGCCGTGCGGCGGCCCACACCTGCGTGCGTGAGGCTGTGAGCCCAGAGAGAGAAAGAGAGAGAGAGAGAGACCCGGGGGGCCGCGACAGGACAGCGCCGCCGCGGGTTCCGTAATGGATTCGCATTGTGTCGCTATGCTGATCAACAGATCGCCGCAGGCAGATAGGCGGCCGCAGCCTCTCTACGGACCTCCCTCCCCCTCTCTCTCTCTCTCTCTCTCTCTCTCTCTCTCTCTCTCTGCGCTTCCTGCCACAGCAGCGCCTGTGCAGTCAGTCTGTCGGACATGCGACGCCCCCGCTGCAGGCCACCATAGTCAGCTGATCACAACAATCGCGTCTCTTTGGTGGTCGTCGCCGCCGCCGACGCCAACGCGGCGCTTGGCTGCCATGCCGAGCAAATGCACCGCCGCCGCGGCCCAAGTCGACAAGGAGCCGCGCGGGGGCGAGGCGGGGCGGGGCGTCGCCGTGGACGACTGTCCCGGCCGCCGCCGCTCGGCTGCTGCTGTTCACTTTGAATGGAGCGCGATGCGTCCGGAAACACGCGTCGTGACGGAGGGAGGGGGGCCCCTCTGTGGGCCCCTCTGTGGGCCCCTCAGTGGGGGCCGCCTCCAAGCAGCCAGAAGGGCCCCAAGTGAATGGATAAACTCTGTCCCGGCCGGGGAGATCCACCGCCGAGATGTTGTGTTGTTGGAGGAGCTCCTCCTGCCCCCAGCCCGCGCCGAGCTTGCGCTCTTGACCTTCACTCGGGCTGCGGCGGCGACCGGGCGAGCGAGAGATGGATGATTAATCCGGGATGATGACTTCTACGAATGAAAAAGAAAAACGACGACGACGCGGAAGGAGAAGAAGAAGCCATATTGCGGCAGGGCAGGCGCGGCGAACACGGCGACGGCGTTGTTGGGGGCGGGCGGGCCCGGGGGCGTAGCTTCACCAAACACTGTTATCTGGAGAGGACGTGCCTGCGGCGCGGCCTGGCCGGTCGTGTGCTACCGGACATGCCCCGCCGTCTCTCTCACTGCGGTCTATTTGCTTCGCCTAAAAGAGTGAGACAGGCAGACACACTTTTGTTTTCGCACACACACACACACACGATCGCTCGCCCGCCCGTGGGAAGGCAAGAACACATGACATGCGCCGGCCAATTGTTTTCTTTTCTCAGTGAAAACGGGAGAGAGAGATAATGATGAAGTCGTACATAATGACCTCGATAAGACCTTGACGTGGCTTAGCGACGCTCCCCCCGCGCCGCTCCGCCGTGTCTGGAGGGCTCGTGGAGGGCTGGGGCGCTGGCTGGCTCGGTGCGTGCGGGGAGGGCGAGGGGGTAAACAAACGCCACGGGAGGACCACCCCTCCCCCCCTGGTGCATGCTAGAATTGATTGACATGGAGCCCGCCTCCTGCAGCAAG
>NW_026267226.1:403046-404562 GCF_000697945.3 Frankliniella occidentalis
CATAACTCATGGCTCGGTTCGAGGCCATATGATGCGCTGCGGATCCCTGCAGATCCCCCCGCCCGGCGGCCAAGGAATTTATTTAATTTTCCTTTCTAAAGCGGGGAGCCCCCGCTACGGCAGTGGGCGGGTATAACTCTCCGGTATCACGCGAAAGGCTTCAAACTTTTCCTGCGGGGCTTTATTGACTAAGCTCCTGTCCTGCACCCCCTCCCCTCTCTCTCCGGGCCGGGGGGTGGGCCCGTAATGTTACATAACTGTGGAAGCCTCTCTCTCTTTCTCTCTCTCGCCCTGTCTCTATTTTCTCCCCCTTCCTGTTTTGATGTGTTCGGGACATGCGGGCCCGCCGCCGCCGTCCGCGCGGGGCTCTACGGCTGTGCACTTTGCTGATGGCCTCCGAAGCGCCACGCCACGCCACGCCCTGGCACACGAGACGTACTTTCGTGAAGCGTGCACCGGGCGTAAGGACAAGCCCGGTGGGAATAAAGTATCACGGCGGTTCGCGACGGTGTTTTTAACTCCCCTCTCGCATCACAACCCGCTCTCACTCTCTCGCCCCCCCAACCCCCCGACAGCGTGTTGCGTATCGGCGTGTTGTCACGTATAAACGGGACACAATAGCCCGCGGGCTGACGCTGGCTGACAATGCGGTGCGAAGCTATTTCAGTGCGGTCCTGTGGCGGGCTGGCCCGGGGCCCTGTGTGGCGTGCCCTGGCCAGGCTCCAGCCCGCGGGTCGCTGCGGCCATAACGCTTTCCTCGGACCTAACGTCACGCCGCGGTTTATTTCTTTTTTTTTTTTTTTTGCTTTTCGTTAGACTATCGGGCGGGCTGCGTAGGAGGATGTGACAGGGACTGATGGGGCGGGCGAGGATTAGAGAGTGGTTTGCGTGGGGATAACCTGGGCGGGGTGTAGGTGGGTGGGGTTAAATGCGTAATGTGCTGCTCTCGGCCCGGGCGGCGGCGGGTCATGGTCGTGGCTGTGGCTGGATAGTGCAGCTCCAGCGGGTGGGAGGCGGGGAGGGGTGGGTACCCGTACCCAGGCCGGGCCGGGCCGTGGGGGTGCGGCCTTGGCTCCCGGCTGGAGCGGCTGGAGCGCAGCCACCGCACTATTACATTGGCACGGCACGGGGGAGGTGTGGTTCGGCTACGAGGAGGCTGGAGCCCCGGCTGGAGGCTGGAGCCCCTGCTGGAGGCTTGGAGCCCCGGCTGGAGACTTGGAGCCCCGGCTGAAGGCTTGGAGCCCCGGCTGGAGGCCCGGGCTGGAGGCTGGAGCCCTGGCTTGAGGTTCGGCTGGAGGCTGGAGCCCTGGCTGGAGGTTCGGCTGGAGGCTGGAGCCTTGGCTGGAGGTCCGGCTGGAGGCTGGAGCCCTGGCTGGAGGCTGGAGGCTGGAGCCCAAGCTAGATCCCCGGCTGGAGCGCTGCCACCGTACCATTACATGGGCCCGGCCCGGGCGAGGTGTGGTGTGGTGAGGCCGGGATGGAGGGAGGAGTTCATGCTGGCGCACAGCCCCCCCCC
>NW_026267226.1:404612-409101 GCF_000697945.3 Frankliniella occidentalis
TGGCACAGACAGTCAACTACCGTACATCACCGATCACCGGTGCAAGCCTCCCCCTTCTCATCACACCACACCAGCAGGAAATGATAATGGTACAAAGAGTTAAAATACCAGGAAGATTTTGTTTAATTGGTGAATAGAGGTGGTCAGTGTGACACTGCATTTACATTATACTCAATGTGAGCACTTTAATAGTGTACAGCATAGCTGCAACTTAAATTACATCTTGTAGATTACAACATCCAATAACACAGGAATAAGACAAATGTTTTTTTGAGATTCTTTTATACAAGACATTATGACAATACTATAGAGAATGATTTGGAAGACATCTCCATATACAATGCTACAGCAATCATGAAAGTACTGGAAATACATTCCTTGGAAAGGTCATGACCAGAAATTGTCACCTAGTCTTTAGTCCATGTGTATCAGATAAAATTTTAAAAGAGGGAAACAAATCCTGATTTTAAGAAATAAGTATTCAGGAAGGGCATGGTGGATGGCCTGTTTTATGAAGATATTAATACTCAATCCTTGTTGTTTAATATTATTATTTTAATTCACCACACAATGTCTTTGCTCCACATTTTTCTCCACTTCAAATGTAGCTCACCAGAGAAAGTCAGCTACAAAGGTTTTTAGAGTTAGACCAATCTAGCTTTCTTTTCACGAGTCCACTTGGTATTCAAAACAAAAGTAAAACAGCTTTCAGTGGACATAGTCATACAGGAATGCACTCCATTCAAGTGCATTCAAAACCACATTATACACATTACTTGATTGTAGTTAAGTGACTGGCTGCAACTTAGAGCTAAACTATTTGATTTCTTTACAGATTTCCTTATTTTTAAGTCCATAGTATCACAGTTGTCAAAACTTGGAGGTTTATGTAACCTGCTAGTACTCCCAACATATCAGAACAGTTAGCAATTTACAGCGTCAATTTACACCACCAATACAAGATTACATTTCCTCTTGCTTTGGTGACAGTTGGGTTCTGCTGCAAGTAGGATAGTACTACAACTGTCTGTCCCTCTATGGGATAGGGCACTGTACATCTACTGCCTCAAAATAATTCTAGAAAGGGTAATGTGCAGGTGAATAATGAGAAAAAAAAAACAAAACAAAAAACAAGTTATTTCACTAGTGCTGAGACATAAAATTGACTATCATAAACTATGCGTTATGAGATATGAAAACTGAAAACTAATAGTGCTCTGTAGACTAAAGAAAAGGCAGTTGAATTTTATAACAGTGCAAGGGCTGAGCACATGCTTAAGATGAGGGCATCGTTCAGGAATGGATACATGTGCATTGGAACAAATGCTCCCGTGTATAAAATCAGTAATACACACCATGTACAAAGGCCATATGACTATTCAAATATTGAACATTTGGAAAATTAGATGTGATAATTAGATAGGATTCTGAAAGTCCATTTTGTACAGCTAGCAGTTTCCTTCAAACTTTTAGTTAGATACAAGAAATGATCCGCATTGCAATAACTCTTTTGAAATGTACTCCATGTTACATGATGTATTCCCAATAACAGCCATATCTTTTCCTAATGCATACTACTAAGCAAATAGGACAAGCTCTTTTGAAAGGAAAAAAGGATTCAGGCACAGTATATTTGGCAAGTTTCATTACATGAGGTAGCTCAAAGTTAAATTTACCCACTGTGCACAGCAGTTTAGAATAAAAGTGATGTACACAACCAATATCAAAAGAAAAAGAAAACATTTGTCATTTTAGCTCATACCTTAAAGGCAATTACAAAGCCTTTCTTTGAAAACCAAAAACAAAAGGAAAACAGGTCTAATATGTACCAGCGTACAGAAAAAAATGGAGATCAAGATGAAAACATCTTTCTTAAAAAAATTCCATATTTGCACAAATTAATTTAGGATAATATTATTCCCGGTGAATCAAAACATATAGTGCTAACGCAACAAGAACTGCATACTGCAAACAAACAAAATAAATAAAATCAGTTGCACTTCAGTTTAATGAGATGCTGATGATGTAAGAAGAAGATCAACACAACTTACCTTGAAATGAGGATAATCATTCATGTATATTGTGACAAGACCAACATACGGCAGAAACCCTCGAGCTCTTCCTACAACATGATTTTTCTGCAACCAGAGCTGGCCTGGGGCATAAAGCCCTCGATCGTCCACATTGTTGTTGTCTCCCTTTGTAAGGAATTTGACAGTACCATTGGACCTAGATTATGTAAAGTAAATAAATTATTTGATTCAAAGGTTTTCCAAAGATGTAAAAGCAGAGTTGAAAATTACGGGATGTACTAAACAAAATTTAAATTAAAGTTCAGGTCTTACTTCTCATGAAGTTTTAAAACTCTGTGCACTATAGGAATCTCTCTGCCTTCCACTTTGAACACCACAATATCACCGGCTCTTATAGGATCTTCTTGATTGTTTGTGAGGAAAAGTAGGTCTCCTCTTTGGAATGCAGGTTCCATGCTACCACTAGAAAAAAGAGAAGGAATTAATGGGCATTGTAATAAATTAAAAATATACGTCAGCAGTGTGTAAGGACTAGATTTGTTGAACATCAATCAGCTTACCTGAGTACTACTACTATCGGGCTTTCACTGCCTGTTACCACCATTAATCCCTTCCATATCATAAGAGCAGAGGATACTATCATACCAAAGCTCAATGCCTGATACAGCATCTGAAATACAAAGAATTCACTTTACAGGTTTTTCTAAAATGTGATCTGCACAACTTTTATGAATTACGATGAAGTCAAAACAAAGTAGGCACATATTTAAACTAAATGTTATTGGAAAATAAATAGAGCTAGCATGTATGATTTATAACCCCTTCATAAGAATCCATCAATAATAACAGATAGGAAGACAGAATTGCTCTAAATTCAATGAGAAAAGTATGAAAGAGACCACTGTTTCAAAAACAGATGGGAGTATGCTGTAGTGACATGTTGACACATAAGGAGCCTTAACCTATAAACTTGGAAACTACGACATTTCTAGAGAAGTAGAGACAAAATGAGTAAAATCTTTTGAGATAATTACTAAACATGTATTGAACAACTACAATTAAAATATTGGGGTATTTTATATAAGCTTCTCAATAACGGAACGGGGTAGAGCACAACCACTGGCTTTCAATAACTAATTACCTGGCGCTTGTTCATGCGCTTGAAGTCGTCCCACGCGTCCATTGTAAAGTTAAAGTGAGAAAAAAATTGATTCACGGAAAAGTAAACGACAGAAAATCTATCTTCAGGGAAACCGGCGTATTTTTCCCCAAGCGCCGTCCGGTGCAGGTCCACGTCAGTTTACACACCGCAAATCACTATCGGCAGTCCAAACCAAATCGTTCTGCTGGTTATTCGCACTACAGCCTCTGCACTGGAGCGCCACCTAGCGCCTGGCGCCTCGTCCACCAACCAGAAGACACTCCGCCGCTGTCAGCTGTCATCGCTAGCAAGTCGCTGGTCTCCCATCTACCCTGAGCTGAGGTCGCGGTTGCCCTGCGTTTATGCTTCACTCAGTGTACTGCCCGGACCTCCGCTTGACTTTCTCGCAAGCAATTTGCTGAAGTGATTTTGTTTTGTGCTATGTTTGCGACCTTCTGTGGATAGCGATCACAGTTTACGTAAGTACACCTAAGCCAGGTAGACCTCTGAAGCTCTAGTGTTAGGAGAGAACCGTTTGTTGACACCCTCAGTGAAAGTCGAGGGTGACAGTTTGAGAGCGGGGGTAGCATCCCCGAGCCGAAGGAAGGTTATGTTCTAGAAGGTAACATTTAAAACTCTTTGGCTTTTACCCTGATTTGCCGTGCAAGAGTCGCCATTGAGCTAAGGTATCAGGAATAATTTGTTTTTACATGGGGAGCTCTTGTCAGAAGTATATTGTGGCTTGTTATTAATTTTTATAAGGAATCAAAAATCAGTGCTAACAGCACTTGATTTTTAATAAAATGTACACATTTAAAAAGAATAATCCAAAGTAAAACAGAAGTGTGTGATTTAGGTTAAATTCAGCAGTGATTTTGGTATTTCAGTTGATGAGTTTGTTTCATGAAAAATTTTATAGTGATTATGTAAACAATTCTTAAACAATACAACTAGACACATTTAACCTGCACTTTTATTCAAACTATATCTTTCAGGTAAAATGATGGCTTGTTTCATGCTAAGCATTTTTAATGTATGTGCACATGAGTTTACTTATGATAGATTGAGATTAGTATTTTTTGTACATGTGAAAATGTTTGCTGAGGGTACCTTAAGGTCTGTCCCTGTCCCTGAAATGAAAGTTCATTCCAATGGTCAAGGGTGGCCGAGCACCTGCCTCTCCCAACATGGTACCCATCAGTAGTAGAGGGAAAACCTCCCCCCTCCCTTGCCCTTCTCTACCTACCGAATCACCCATATCCTCCCCTCCTTCCTTTCCCATCAGTTTCTTACCGTTCCCCTGAATCCAACATCG
>NW_026267226.1:409151-414771 GCF_000697945.3 Frankliniella occidentalis
AGTGGACGACGGGGCTGCTGCTTTACACTTCAACTTCGACGGGGTTTTAACGGCTGCTTGCCCATAGCGAACTGGAGCCACCCATTTCTCGGGTCACGTGGGTTCGCAAATGCTGGCACCCCTTCTGCTCTCTGGCGACGGAGTTATTGAACGGGTACACACACCGGCGGCAGAGGAGGAGATAACTCACCACACCGTACCGCGCGTTTGTGTGGCGGGGACGCGAACTATACGGGCTTCCCAACAGGTTTTCGGTTGCGTTCCACTCACACACACACTCACACATTGGCAAAGTTTGCCTTGCGAGGCTGGCGGCGAGTGTAACTGACCTATCCCGCACGGGCAGTGTGTGCCATAGGACACCGTGCGGCGGCTGCACCACCACCACCACCGGGAGGTTCTCGACGTCCTCTACGACAGGTCGACGCTCGCTCAGCACACAGCATCCTGGTACAGAGGCGCATTGCGGGCGGCTTAGGCCCTCCTCTCGGGGCATAAATCACAGCGCACGCTGTACACAGCCATAAAGGTATAATGCCCAGACACGACCGCCAATCATCTCGGGGGAACAGGCGGGGCGGGGTGGGGCGGGCAACGAGACACACCCGCTCGGCACCGCGCATCGCGCACCCCTTCCTCCCAAAGCAAAGCGAGGGCGACTTGCGTAACCCGCCCGCCCGGACCGCCCCACCGTGCGACAGGAATAGAGGCTGAATCACTATGCACCGGCAGGGATAAACCCTCAAGACCAAAGACCGGGCGGGCAGGGCCCCGCGGGCTGACAATGGGAGGGCGACCGCCTCCTGAACGGGCTCACACCGCACAATATCCAATGGGAAGTCCGTGGACTTACGTCCTTTTCACTTTTCACCAGTGATCTCTTCAGCTTCCTCAAAACTGGAACGCCCATGACCGCGCCGGCCGGAAGCCCGTCGGAAGTTGTGTGGCGCGGTACTCATGGCGCTGACGTCACGGGGATCTTGACGGCGCGCACTGTCCTGGCCCGAGTCCACTCAGCGCGCGGGGCAAGGCCAGGACGGCAACAAGGCGGCCGTCACAGGGACACGCGGCGGGTCGTCTGCTTCTCGCACACAAAGGGAAGGGAAGGGCGCCCCCCGCGCGCCTCTTCGACAGCGCTAGCGGGACCTGCCAGCCGGTGTGCTTCATCTTTGACAGGTCGTCCCGTGCGTGCGGGTGCTGGGCGAGGAGGGGGGGCGGCCGGGGAGGGGCTCTGGAATGCAGGAATGCCCCCTGGAGCCCCCCTGGAGGCCCTGCGATCAGCGCACATTCGTCCGCCCACTCGCCGGCGAGCATCTCCTCCGTATATACCGTCCGACGGACCGGCCCGACGAGGCGTAGGAAACCTGAAACAGGCAGGGCTCTGGCCCGGAGCTTCAAGGCGAGCAGGCCTCCCTCCGGCGAGCTCTTCTCCAGGCTCTGGAGCCCGGCCTTGTCTTCCATTGCAGTTCCGCGAGGCCTCCGTGTCGTCTGCAGCACTGGCCCCTCTGTCGTGCTCCAGCTGGAACCCTCGCCTGGACGTTCTCGGCGTCCTCCAACCCCGCCCCCTAACCTCCCTCAACCTGACACCCCTTTGAGGGTGCAAGGCCGACCCCGAGCCGCGGTGCAGCTTTTCAGGCCAAAAGACGGCGGCAGCCGCAGCAGCCGCCCTGCCCAGCCGCAGCCAGCAGGCGGCCGCCCAGCCCCCGCCACGCCCCGCCCCGCTGCTCCGCCGGCTTGCCGCTCTGTTGCCACTTCTCTCACTCACTCACTTCACTCGGTGATGTTGATGATACTCACCAGCACTTTGGTGAATTTCCTCTCCAGCTCGCTAGAGTCCGGCATGGGCAGCTTAGTCCGCATGCTGGCCCGGATGCTGGTGTTCTTGGCGGCGTCCAGCTCGACGCAGGGCGGCGCCTCATTCTTGGAGCACTGTGATCCCCCCATGGCGCACACACAATCACCATCACACACACACACGCACGGCGCTCAACAGGTCAGGGCCCGGGTCACGCACGGCCCGGCCACAACAACCCCATGGCACGGCCCCGGACGGCTCGCAGACCAGCAGGACTTCACGTCGGTGCAAGAGACAATGTTCCGGCGCGCGGAGCTGTAAACTGACGAACTGACTGAGCTGGCCGAGCCCGGCTGGACGAACGAAAGGGAGGCGGCGCGACTGGGCAAGAGGGCGGCAAGGCGAAGAGACCCGAGCGGCTCGACACCACTTCTCAAACTGAAGGAAGACTGGACTGGTGGACTGAAGCGTGAGCGCTGTTCAGCAACAAGCTGCGGGACAAGCGGCCGCCGGGCCGCGTCGGGAGCTGCGTGAGTCGTGAGGGTCCGCCCTCTCTCTCGCTCGCCTGCAGCAGCCGGCAACCGGCCCTGTGGGTGCGACAAAGACAGCGCGAGTGAAGTCTGAGCGCGGCGGCCCCGAGAGCTGCCAGTGGCGCCCTCTGTCGCGCGTCTGACTCACTACCCTACCTCGGAGCGTGTTCACTTGTTGTTAAACCAACCTAGCGAAAACTGTGTGGTGGTGAGACGATAGTTTGTGAGTTTGTGTTTGTGTATTTTTAGAGTAGTGGCTCTTGTCAATCTCTCTCTCATCCCTTAATGTAAGAGCAAGTCTTAGAGTCTCAGAGTCCGCTTGAGGATTCATGTAAGGGTCAGTGCTTATGGCTACATGAGATGAGTTTGTAGACGCACTATTGTGCTAGGGAAAACCCATGGCCATTCGGTAGATCACAGAATAGTGAATAAATCTGAAAGTGTACATAAACAAAACATCAAACAAGTGCCTCGATTTCAGTTAACTGACAAGACTGAATATTTTTTTTGTTTTCTGTTTACTGAATCGTAATTATTTCTACTTTCTCGAGATATTCAGGTTAGGGTCGTCATGCAAACTCCCATAATTTCTAAGATTGACTCTCTTTGGTTCTAGGCCGAGATCGTCTCATTCCTCTTCCACATTGGCGAGCAAAACCACTGTGACCATGAGAAAGAAAACACATCTCACTAATCCTCCCAAAAGAAGAAAACCTAGAACTGTATGTAATCTTTTTCCCTCTTTTTTTGGAAAGATGCCATCTTTTTTATTTCCATTTCTGCTCAATGTTGATACAGTTTAGTTGAATGTTACTTACATATAATTGAACCTGCTTTCAGGGAAGCAATGGATTTCCATCAAGATCTGACAGTTTTGATTCGGCGAGTAGGGATTCCAGTATGCATCAGGATGATGATACAGATTCATTGACTGACACTCAAGATACTGCCATACACAGGAATTTTTTGTAAGCTTAAAGTCTTCATTATCTCCTATGCTTATTCTATCCTCTTGTTTTTAGTATTTAAAAAAAACACCTTTTGATGTTTCAGAACTAGCGCCTATGACGCATTTAACCATTATCTTTTCAATGACCCCATTCAAGCTCTTGAAGCTTCTGCAGAAAACCTTACTCTGAAGTAAGTATAAGTCATACGTTCACTTTATACCTTAAACTATTTCCAACATTCCTTAAACAATCATATTGTTACAGTGATTCACTGCCTCTTACTGACCAAGTGAAAAGAGCAATACGTCAGCCCTCATTTGATTCCATTGATGGTTTACACTGGCAACCAACAGAAGTATATAATTTTATTGGAATCTATCCAGAATGTCGTGTGGAAGAGGAGGATTTTACCCGTATTAAGAAAGAATTAGATATGGATCACATAGGTAAAAGCAGTTCCTGGGATGAAAAGTCCTCTTGGCTCTCTGAGTCTATCACAAAAGATGTTGATTCATCAAATAATGAGGGCGTTTCTGCTGAATCTACACAGCAAAACAAAGCATTCTCAGCAGATGGAAAATTACATCATGTCAGAGTACTTTCCACTGGAGAGGTTGTTCCAACTGACAAGCAATGTTACAACGATCCCCAAGCGAATTGCTTTTCTTCAGTTAATGGTCATGGACCGTCAAATAATTCGCGAAAGTCAAAAAGTAGAAGTAAACAGACTGACTCTAGCAGAGACTTAGCAAGAAACAAGCAAAAAAATTCTGAATTCAAGAGAGAAATTGAAGTTAAAAGAGAGAACCCAGCCACTAAATATGAGGTGACTGGTCATGAATGTGAAAAATGCGGCACCGTTCTTAAAACGGCACATAAAATGAGGGAGCATCTAGAGAGACACAAGGAGCTGGAAAGACAGAGAAGTAAGTAATTCTTTACAAATAGTGGTGTTTTAGGTATTGTTCTATAACCTTACAAGTTGATCTAATTTCTAAAAATTCTTGTGTACAGAGCATGCTGGCCAACTTCCCAGCAAGGAGCAACTAGTAAAAGAAGTGCCTGTCTTAGTTAATCGAGCTCTCAAGGCCATTACGGATGAGGAAGCCTCTTCTGCTTTGGAGCACAGGGTTGAAGCATATGCACGCCGGTTATATTTCAACTCATTTCCTTTGTGGAGAGAGATTAGCAAAGAGTTAGTGCATGAAGTATGGCAATATGTGACTCTAACAGAGTTGACCATTCTTCCTGCTGTTGATTGGGATCATTTTGTGTGGTCTAGAAGTATGTGGCTCACCTCAGGGGGGCGACGAGAGTCTTTTGTTTTAAACCTCCTCTTCTTGTACCCAGATGATTCTGAAGTTGTGGAACTTTTTTTTTACAAATTTTTTATGAAGCTTAATGAGGCAGTTTTCAAGTTTGCAATGCGATGCCTTGGCTCTCCTGATGTTATTAGTGAGACTTTTTGTGTTGAAGCTGACACAAGGTTTGACCCTGGTCAAGAAGAACTACACACACTTTGTAATCTTGTGCTAAGAACTTACATCAAGCGAGCAAGTCAAAACAAGACAGTTAAAGGTTGGAATGCAATTTATAAGAGTATGAAGCGAAATTTTGTGCAGAATAGAGAAACTGGTCAATCTCCAAAATCGGTTGATTTGAAGCAATGGGCCATGGAAGATTCAAATCAACTTGTGACAACCAAGCGTGCATTTAGATTTTTTTCCCTTGTGGAGGCTGTTATTCAGAATATTAACAAAGTTAATGACACAGTTAATAACAAAGTTGATGGTCCCATTGCATTACATAAAATGGTTCTTAGGGCAGTATACTTGAGACAAGATATCATTAGAGCATGGGACAAGCTTGTTGCAACGTCACATTTTGAAGAAATGGACTCCCTTTATGTTCTAGAAATGCTAGTGAAAAGTTTTGCATTTTTTTCTGGGTGTGCTACTGCTCGGAAACTGAAACAAAAAGCTTTGGAGGAGGAGGAAGAAGATTAAGATTGTTAGAAATAGTGCACTATTTTATCTTTTCTGTTATGATTAAAATTGGTGTTGTCAAGTTCCTCCAACATTTTTAACTGTGATTTTGATTAATTTATTCTATATGTGTGGTTTGTACCATAATTTCTTATTTCAAAATTGGGAGGTTTTATGAGAGAACTATTTAATACAGTTGACTTCATGTTGATACATGTCCAGGTGTACTACAATGATTTAAAGGACAAGGATATGAACTGTCTTACTCATACAGTCTAGAAAATTAGTTTTGCAATGCTCTAGTTAGCTTTTTATGGGCTGTCAAAAATCAATTTAATGCAGAGATGGTTGATCAATTGC
>NW_026267226.1:414821-417133 GCF_000697945.3 Frankliniella occidentalis
GGGGGCATCGGCCGCCGCTGATATAGCTGTTACAGCTGCCGTCTTGTCCTGTGACCTGCGTCGCGGTCATTTAAGAGAACTGCGCGGTTCATCTCTCAGGGGCTTACGAAACAACAACAAAAATCGATATTAATAAATTTGTGATGGGAAGTCAAATGAAAATAATTAAGCTGCTACTATACTATATTCCCCGATAACGACCCACTCAGTTGGAATTGGAGCACTCGCGAAAGGTTGAAGTCGGGATTGGGAATTCTGCGCGAAACCGGGTGGAACTGGTTGTGGAGGCGATTGATCGGCCCTACGGCTAACGGCGCCATTAGAAGAGAAACATGCACAGGCCAGCTGCAGAAATGACTGGCAATATGTTCTATTGCGAGGGGCATAAGACGCAGTTGAACTTGTTAACCGGAAACGCTCGATGCGCCGAAAATAGCTTCAAAAATCGCTGCCGAACCGAGACGCTGATTCCGATTTGACAATCTGACCACCTTAATGGGTCTTTGGAAAAAGACCCTGAAAAATTCTTTGTTATCTCGGTTCGGACCGTGATGGGCGATGGGCGCTTTCGGGCTGTAACGCGTGAAAAGCAAAGATATGTATTTGCGCAAAACTCGTCGGTTTGTTGTTTTCTTTGGAATGCAATGCGATGCCATCCGAATGAAATTCATTTTGATCGGTTCGGCAGCTCTTTACGGCGCGGCGGAGGCGGCTGTGCGCCAGATACCAGGGCCTTCCCTCCCGGGCGCACGCGCCAGCCGTGGCGGGACGGGGCGTTGCGGGGCCTGGCGGTGCAAGAGTCGAGGGCCTCCTTTGCACTTATCGCCGCTATTCCCACGGGCCCCGAGCTACACTGCGGCCCCACCCGCCACACCCACCTGCCCCGCCCTGCCGCACGCCGTCGCTATGCACCCGCGACCGCCCGCGACACGGCGCGTTATCGTGCGCAGCTCTCCGGTCAGATTTTCGCCTAACTGCACTCCGCGTACGTGCCCATTAGCTGATAGACGCGCCAACGCCAATCCCCGGTGCTGCTGGCGTGGGCACCAGACCAGCATGCACAGTTGAAGTCCTCTTCTCTGGATTGCAGTCTCAAAGTATAGTTTAACCACTCATATCGTCAGTTAAACAATTGATCCTTCCATCCGGGTTGTATGTGGACGGGCCCGTTGTTGTGTTGGAGTTCCTCTCTCCAATCGGACACACAATGGTGCGACCGCGGGGGGCAAGGATCTTCCTCCGCGCCGCATGGGGGGAGGAGGAGGAGAAGGGACGTCAGGTCGGCGAATCAGTCTCTATAACGCGTCTCTTCAGTCAGCACGCGATTCCGTCCGGCATCCCGCCCGCCCGTCTGTCTGTCAGCAGGGTCAGCAGCCGAGCCATATGCCCGGCTTGTGTGCTGCTGCTGCTGCTGCGATCAGAGGGTCGCTGAACTCGACCGCTCTACTTATTTGACACTTTTTCTCCCCCTTGTCTATGGTCATGCGCCTCGTCGAGCGAGACCGGCGCCGGCGCTAGATTCGCACAATTTTTTTCGATGCTCGTTTGAAAGTCGACTCCATAGCGCGGTCGCGTAGCAAACCAGGTCGGCGCTGGCGGCGGGCCGCGGCCGACACGCGAGGACGCCGTCGTTGTCGAGGACGCCGCCGTTGCCGAGGACACCGGAGCGCTGACCGCGTGGCTGGCGGGCGGCGCGGCGCCGAGTCGAGTGGCGAGCGCGACGGGGGCGGGCGGGTGGCCGCCGGGCGCCTTATCTGTTCTCGTCCGGAAAGCTTTTGTTCTCGCGCCTTCCACGCGCCGGCCCGGCTTACACCACCCTCGAGTGCGCCAAGAGTGGACCCCGCCGGCCGCCGCAGCTCCGCGTGGACGAAGTGCACTACAGCGGGCCGGGGGGCCGGGCGCGCCCCGCGGCCGCGGCGTGCACCTCGCGATAGTGTACAGCACCCGCGCCGCCATGAGGGGCCGTCGCGTCGCGGAGGGGAGGGGACCGTCTGCTGCGCCCATGACTCATTTTCTCTCGGCCCATGACAAGAGTTCATCATGACAGCCGCGACGGCCGCCGGCCCGGCGGGTGGGGTCTTGGGCTGCTGCTGGGGCCGGGTAGGTGGTAGCGGGGTTGGCTGGGGTGGCGCGCTGGCAACGAGGGGGCGTCGACCCTCCACCCCCACCCCTTCCCCGCCTCTCCTCCAAGGGCACGCGGGAGACGCGCTGCCGCCGCTGCTGTGACGTTGTGTTTGCCAACCTCCCGTCGCCCGCGCGCTCTGGAGCGAAATAAGATTATATGCTCACGAAGAAGAGCAGGCTCCCCCCCC
>NW_026267226.1:417418-417917 GCF_000697945.3 Frankliniella occidentalis
CCTTTGTAATACGAAGGATTTGGACGCTTCGTAAGGAGAAAATCCTTCGTAGGTACGAAGCATTTGGCATTTTGCTTCGTAAGACTTTAACTGTGCCCCCCCTCTCTCGCTCTCCGACCTGACCTAACTGCGCTTCTAGCGCCATTCACTCCTCTAACTCGCTCACTCATTCAGCCGGGCCCCGCGGCGCAGGGGCAGAGAGCAATTTCCCAGGCCAACGTAGAGGAGTACAGTCCGGTTGGCCGGGGGGGACTCGCTGCTGTGTACTATAACTCGGCCACCTCAAAGCGGGAAACTCGTCGCGTGCCTGACCTCAAAAACTATTGTTTTAAAACAATAAAAGAGGTGGATGTATGTAGTATGTGGGGGAAAAAATCAAATGAAACACGATTCTCTTGCATGTGCTGTCCGATGAAAGTGGCCTTGCTCTCTAACTCCTCTTTCTCGCTCTTTTCTCTCTCCCTCGCTCGCTCTCGCTCTCTCTCGCTCTCTCACTCTC
>NW_026267226.1:417967-419192 GCF_000697945.3 Frankliniella occidentalis
CCCTGTCCCTGAAATGAAAGTTCATTCCAATGGTCAAGGGTGGCCGAGCACCTGCCTCTCCCAACATGGTACCCATCAGTAGTAGAGGGAAAACCCCGCCCCTCCCTTGCCCTTCTCTACCTACCGAATCACCCATATCCTCCCCTCCTTCCTTTCCCATCAGTTTCTTACCGTTCCCCTGAATCCAACATCGTCATTTAAAAGTGTTTTAAGTTGAAAAACACTCACTACTTTACATCACTTTTAGATTTGGATTGCCATCGGTCAGAGGTGTACGACGGGTTGCCTACCCCCAAAGGGGAACGGGACGCGGTTACCTGGTTGTAGCGTCTTTACCGCTCAAAGAAAGCCGTGGGGCTTCCTTGAGATACTAGCAGTAAACAGTTTAGAAAATACGGGACAATATTAATTGCCTTTGATTAGGTAGAGACTACTAACCTAACGCCAGTAGTGGTACAGTAAATTTGGTCTATACCAGCACCTTCAATGTATACTAATTTGTACGCATGCCGCCATCGGATTCGCTTCGAACCCCACCGCAGCGGTCGCCGCAAGTTTCACAATGCGCTTGATTTTCACTTGAGCATTGCTCGAAACGAAACCCTTTTGTTCGTCCTCGCAATCGCGGGTGCAGGCGGCGGCGACGCGAGCTGCTGAGCTGCAGGGTGCAGGCAGGCCGCGTGTTGCAGCCGTCTCTGCGGGGGAAGCCAGTCGTTTGGCACCGGGCGCCCCTCTCATGTTCTATATATTTCGGCCTTGCCTTGACCTTTCTCACTTTCCGCCAACAGTGGCCCTGCTTTTAGAAAACGACATTTTGGCTGCATTGTCCCCCTCAAACGCCCCAATCATCACTCTCTCTAAACCTTCCTCCCCGGTGAAAGCTATGGGACCCACCCGGGGGGGACGTGAGGGGGGGGGGAGAGAAAGTGACCCTCCCCCCCGTCCCACCGGCTGGTCCCGCCGTGCAGGGGTGGGTAGGGGTGGGGGTGCTGGAGCGGGGCTAGAGCGTGCGGCGGTTGGGGCGCTGATTGGCTGCGAACGGTTGCGGGTACGGGTGTCCCTAAGAGGGGCTTGCGGATATTTTAGCGAGTGGGAGGGGGGAAGGGGGAAGCAAGGGGGTTGGGCTGACCTTGTGTCGCCTTCTGCAGCGAGAGAGGGACTCGCAGAGGAGAGGGAGGATCGATGGTAGCCTCGAACCCCAACCCCAACCCCAACCCGGCGCGGC
>NW_026267226.1:419242-419942 GCF_000697945.3 Frankliniella occidentalis
CTCATACAGTCTAGAAAATTAGTTTTGCAATGCTCTAGTTAGCTTTTTATGGGCTGTCAAAAATCAATTTAATGCAGAGATGGTTGATCAATTGCGTATCTGCTTTGCCTAGTAGTCTGGTAAGGAAAACAGCTGAATAAGTATAGCTCCTCACCAGTAAAATTATTTTTTAATAAAGAAATGCTGTGAATTGTAACTGTTTAACCATGTACCTTTATTCTATGTTCATGAGTGTACACATTATTACATTTTTGTAAAAGCTTGAGCTTTAAATGTATTATTTGCTGTGTAAATATTGATAGAACATACTTATCTTATTGATGCCTATTTCCATCATCTCTTTTTTGTCGATTTCCAATGTTAATACATGAACCTAGATTGTTATTTTTAGTTCAGTCTCTTTTTAATTTCATTGTCATTGTTTTTTCTCAGCTCTATTTAAGAGACACGGGACACTGTCCCCAAGAAGGGCCCTGGACCATGGGCTTCTTGCTACCATTGACCCAGTGAGGAACTTGGACTTCAAAATTTGATTTTTTTGACCTCTAACATCTAAATCGACGTCCATTCCGAGGGGTCGCCAACTCACATAATACTCCGTACGCGGGTCCCATAATACCTTTATAATATGCCACAAAATACCCTACATACCTTCCTTATATTGCTACATAGTACTTCCTAATATCAAATAACCTATTAA
>NW_026267226.1:427217-428180 GCF_000697945.3 Frankliniella occidentalis
GGGGAGGAGGAAGTGGGAGACGCCGCCGCGGCCTCCTCCTTGCCGCCACTCCCCGTCACGCCCCCACTTGAATTCGATAACGCGCCCTTTATTCCAGTCCTTGTTGTGAACCTTCTCCTCCTGGGCCGCACCCCCCGTGCGAAAGCCCCTCTGCTTCGTGAAATATTTCGCGCCCGGTAACCAGAACCGCGAACTGTACCGCGCCGCGCGCGGTGACGCGGCCCGCGGCTCCATTCTATTGTATGTGGGCGGGGGGCGGCCGGGGGGCGGCCGGGGGGCGGCTCGCACCGTAAAGGTGTGTCCATCGCACAACAGGGAGCCGCCCCCGCAGCCGGCGCCCCTTTGGAGAGAGGATTTGAGCGCCGAGGTCTTTGTAAGGCGTCTCGCGGATCGTCTTGCTTGTAAAACTCAGGTGAGGGACCAGAGAAGGCGGGAGGAGGGGCGCTTTCTGTTCTGCGATCACACGTGCCCCTTTTCGTGGAAGACATGTAAAAATAAAAGTTTTCACTGTAAAAATTCTGATTGCAATATTTTATTTGAGATTCGTTTTTAATGCGCATGCATGTTAATTGAAATTTTCCTTTGAGCAAACGTATGTTTATTTTCTTGAACAATGTCACATTTCCACTTTAAAGTGTGTGCTGCCCCCCCCCCCCCCCCCCCCCCCCCCCCCCCCCCCCACCCCCACCTATCCCCTCTTTCCAAGCCCTTTTCTCCGCTCGGTGCGCCTGCCCCGGAGGAGCTCGGCAAGCGTGTTAAGTGACTGCTCGAGGGAGGACTCGCTTGTCGCAGAGACCTTTGGTGTTCGAAACCAAAACAAAAAATAATTGAAAAATACATCGACAAAAACATACATGGTTGTTTGATAGTTGTAAACCTGCTGAACCCGGCGCAGATATTTCTTGACGAAGTTGCACGTCGCGTATGAATGGTGGCGCGGTATTGGTTTGGGACCTCACCGTG
>NW_026267226.1:433221-461352 GCF_000697945.3 Frankliniella occidentalis
TGACCTCAAAAACTATTGTTTTAAAACAATAAAAGAGGTGGATGTATGTAGTATGTGGGGGAAAAAATCAAATGAAACACGATTCTCTTGCATGTCCTGCCCGATGAAAGTGGCCTTGCTCTCTAACTCCTCTTTCTCGCTCTTTTCTCTCTCCCTCGCTCGCTCTCGCTCTCTCTCGCTCTCTCACTCTCTTCCTCGTTCTCTCACTGTCTCGCTCTCTTGCTCCGCTCCCTTTTAGCGCGGCCCGCCGGTCGCGCTGTTGCAGCCGATATATCCTAGCGCAGTGCGGGTCGGGCCGGAAGCGTTCTTCGCGACAGTAATTTTCTTCTCGGAATGAAGGCTGCGATGTCCAGCAGCGGGCCGCGCAAGGCTGCTCGTTATCTCGCTCGGCTCTCTCGATGAATGACCGGTCATCTTCCCCTCTCCCCGTGCAAGCTAATATGCTCTTGCTCGAGCCCGCCGCTCCGTGCGTGGTCCCACGGGGCCCCCGGGAGCGGCACAGATTGTGGGTCCGGCCGGGTCGCGCGGCTCTGCTGGCGCGTGGCGGCGGCGGCCCGGGGGGATGGGGTATGGAGCGGGCGTTTGGACTCGGACCGCAGCCCACCAGGCCACGCCGCCCCGCCGCCGCGCGCCCAAAACCGAAAATTATTGTGAGTATAGTCCGTTCCGTTCCCGCCAACAACGGGACGCTCCCCCCATGCCGGGCCGGGGCCGGGCGAACCGTGATAAGGCTCCCACGCCCCGCCCCGCCTTTCTTCTCGTATGTGGCGCTCTGTCCCGCTCTGCCCCGCTCTGTCCCGCCCTGACCCGCTCTGCCCCGCTCTGCCCCGCCCTACCCCGCCCTGCCCTGCTCTGCCCCGCTCTGCTCGGCCCGCCCGCTCGACTCAGGCTGCTGCTGATGGTGCAGTACGTCGTGTTCCCTCTCGCGCGCTAGCTGTGTGTGTCGTCTCCTCTGAAGGGCCTGATACACTGACCGCGGCGCTCCCGTCGTCGTCGTCCGGCCCACCCCCTCATACGGGGACGCGCGATGCGTAGAGTGCAGTCGTATCGGGCGAAAAATAGTGTGGGGCCGGTGCCTGTTTCTGAAAATGACGGTTTTAATGCTAGTAAGTGACAGTGAATTCAGGTGAGGGTGTGTTATACATATATGCCGAACGTGCTTTAAAAAGATATTACACATTGAGTGCGGCATGACCACTTTGTGGGGAAGATACCCTCCGATTTTATTCGGCAAAGTACCGGGGGCTTGGAGCTTGGCGCCTGCGAAACTCGGGGTAGGCCACCCCGCAGTACACACATGCACTGCAGGCAAGATGTTGCCTACCCACCAGGCGCCATAAGAGCTTACATAGGCTGGCAGTTTGGTAACTGCAAATGACGGGCACACTTTCTGAGTGACACCATGATTAAATCATAGGCACTACAAATCTCTACCACTGTGCCTGTGCATACGAAAGGGGATTGCAAATCTTCAAATACCCAAAATTACTTCTGTGCTGCGCTGTAGTCGTTATCCTCTTCTGCGTGTTTATGGAGACAATCAAAATAAAAAATGTGTACCATGTGGTTCAATGGACGGCGCTGCGAACCAACCACCTGGTATTGACTTTTGGCTTCGAAGAAACGTCATTACGAAAGTACGTCAACATTACTTTTTGCGCGAGTTTTGAAGAAGAAAAAGATGCCACTGTAAAACGTTTTCGTGATTTTACGAAAAAATAAGATACGAAATGCTTCGTAAAAATTAATTTACGAAAATATTTCGTAAGTGCCAATTTACGAAAACATTTCGTAAAGTAACGAATACATTTCGTAACGAATGCAATTTTTGGGGTCGTAAGACACAAAATTTGACTAAAATATTTACAATTTTCATACCCTTTAGTTAGAGCTTGGGATTTTACAAAGCGAATTCGTAAAATAACAATGTATCGTAATTTGTTAGAAACGAAGTTTTCGTAATAGAAAATTAACCGAGAAAATGTCGTAAAATCACGATAATTTTCTTTACAGTGTGCGCGAGGGCGTTTGATATTTTAAAAGCGTTTTCTTTTGCCAAGTGCGTCGCACTGCGCAAATTTCACGATTTTGCGATTCAAGCCAAGCCGTGCTTGTTTGCCACCACGCTGTGCCCGAGGCCGTGCCATTATTTATTTATTTACCAGGGCTGGGCGCTGCCGGCCCTGGGCCTGTGCCTGCAGGGCCGGCCTTATAGACCTTTCAGGCGTGCCTTGACGCTGCTGGACGAGATGCGACGCGCGACGCAGTTGTTACATGCTTTGTTTGTCGTCGTCGGTGAGCACGGCAGAAGCGACCATAACCGCGTCCGTTAGAATGAAGCTGCTTGACCCTTGCCTCGACCCTTGCAGGATTTTTCGTTGTTTCGCATTTATTATCGCTGATACGCGACATCGCCATGCAATCGCTCCGTTCCTTCACTTCTCCTCATGTCATGTGTGCGTCTATAGCTGTCTGCTGTGTGTGTGTCTATCTGCGCTCGTTCGTGCGGGCGACGTGCAGATATGTAGACGACCATCCACACGTCAGGCGCGGTCGTTGGCGTTGTCGCCTCAAGTCAAAAGTATATAAGCGGGGGAGATTTTCTTCCAAGAAACGAGTTTATTGCGATTCGTCGATTATCGCGTTATCAACGAGGAGGCATATGGCGACGCATATAATAAATATGTGCTCGCAGTAAACCGACTGCAAAAAGAAAAGAAAAAAAAGCCATTTCAAAATTAGTTGGAGAAGGCCGCAGCGGCATGGGATGAAACGGCGCTACTGTACAGGTACAGCACACTCGTGCTTCGATCTCGATCTGTGGAAATTAATTACTTACTGCGCGCATTTTTACTTATCGATTCCACTCCACTTCCTCTCGTCTCACTGCCACCCCCCGCGGCCAGAGGCCTTTATGGTCCATGGGTCCCCTGCATCGCGCGGCCGAGGCGAGGATGCTGCGGACTTGTCATCCAATCCTCGTCGCTCTCATCTCGGAATGTAGGTCAAGGAAGAGTCGTTGTCCCGCAACAGCGCGCGCGGCACTTGCTTTTGCTTTTCTGCTCTCCTCCTATCTGACTAGGAAGCCCGCGACTCCGGCCCCGCGCGCTTCTTGCAGGGGGAATGCCATCGGCAGCTTTCGGCAGCTTGTTGTCTGCAGTGCGAATAATATTTCCTGACCGTTTCTCGCCTCAATGGGCTCATCGGATCGAAAGGGTCCCCCACTCCCAATATAGGTGTACAACGAGTTGAAGCGAGTTGGGTGCGAGCAGGATGCGAGTCTAGCGCAAGTTTGGCGCTAGTTTTCCCAAAATTTTAGCGAGTTTGTCACGAAGCTGGACCCTTAACGAGCTATGGCGAGTGAGGGCTTATCATGTGCATTTTGCACCATTGAAAACTAATGACACTACGTCGTTACTCTATAAATCCAAGTGAGTGGCATTCGCACCCTCTTTATTGGATTTTCAGTGTAATCGTTCATCTCCATGCCGCGCGCCATAAGGGGAGAGACGGGCATTGTGGAAAATACTGTCGCACATTTTCACAATTTTTGCAAACTCGAATTACAAAGTAAGTTGTGAATTTACCCGGACCAGAGCACATTTTTTACTCGCCAATGCATTGTAATTCGATACGTACTGCATGAACTTTTACGATTACATATTGAAATTTTTACAAGTAGCGTCAAGGGAAATTTCCCTGTAAACCTTTAAAACTACTTTTTTTGCACAGTGGGAGAGGGAATCGCCCATAGCTGCAGTGCTTTGTGTTGGTCGCTGCTCATTAATCCTCCGTGGTGGTCCACGTGGGAGGCTGGCCCGCGGGCGCATGGACCACGCCACCCGGGCCGCACGTGGCCGTAGGGCCGTATGGCCAGCCGGAGCGGCCTGGGCGTACGTCGGGATGTCCCCGCGGGCCCTGCGGCCCTGAGGTGGATAGACGGCTGGGGAGCGGCTGCTGGAGCGGCCGAAATGGGGGCGGTATTTCATGGGGGTATATACGTGATACGTGGTGAGGAGGCCGTGGGAGAGAATGCCAAATGGAGGTCGCGCTCTTGGCCTTCCCCTTTGACAAAGTGCGCGTCGCACGAGTTTTTTCTTAAAGAATTCATCCCAAAGTTCTGCCAGGTTTTATTATTGAAGGTACGCCAATAAAACCTGGCACTTGCGCTCTTGCAAACACTGTTAAGCATTGAATTTCTACTGCCATATGTTTCTTGTCCCAATCGAGGAACTCTGACTCCCCGCTTTACAGTGGGGCGTGCAACGTGCTTCCAGGGATGAATAGATGCCGTCGAGCAGAAGGCGCCTCGTCCCCCATTACCCAAAGTAAACACTGTTCTCTCCACTGGAAGTCCTTTCAGGCCCCTCCTACCCTCCCTGCCCCTCGAGTTTGACTCCCTGGCAAGCGCGTGACGATGCACTGTCATATAATTTGGGCAGTGCTTTTATGGCCTCATTTTCCTCTAGGCCCATTCATAGGGCAAAGATGGTCGGTCCATTTCCCGCACTTTTTTATGGGTCCGCGAAATCTATTAGACTGGAAGAGAGATAGTCCGAAAGTGCAAAGCCTGGCGGAATGCAGGCTTCGCTGGGCAGCAAGGCAGTCGTGACGTAGCGGCCGCCCAGCAATCTTGAATGTGATGCACTATTAATGGGGACGTATATATAAGACCAAGTGTGGGAATTACTGGAGATTTTTCTTGGAATCCCTCAACGTTTCGGAACGCTCTCTAGCAAATCCAATCCACTATGTTTGTAGCCTTGCGACCTCCGAGCTCCGCACTTTTCTCACCGCCGTGGAGTCCGCGCGAGGCTGGGTCGCCATTACTCTTTCAGTGACACTCCGAGAAGGAGCGGGGGGAGGGGCGGGAGGGGGCTCTGGAAGAGGTGACTTGAGACAAGGGCACAATTAAGCCGACATGTACCCCTCCCCCTCCACTTTCCCCCTCGACCTTGAACAGGGGGAGCACTATGGGCCCCCGTGCTGCAACGCCGCCGCCACTCCGTCGTTTGCGAAGAAGAAAGTTTGCCGCCCGTGAGGAACGTCTGCCTGGCCCCTCATTTTCTGTTTTCGTCGACCGTGTTTTTCTCTTCTCCTCTTTACCGGCGCCAGGCTGGGCGGCTCCCCGGCGGCGCGGCGCGGGACGCTCCGGAGCGCCTGGGAGGTAGGCAGCGCGCGCGCAGGTATGCGTTCAGGTTGCCGGGGCCGCGTCTTGCAGGCGCTCCGGACCGGGCGGGCCTCGGGCGGGCCGCGCCGAGACAGGAGGACGACAGGACTCGCTGACGCTAACGCTGCCTCGTTTGCTCTCCGTGTTGCAGGTGTCCACGCATGGAGGATCTGAAGTGCCGCCACCGCGCTGCGCCCCCAGCCCCGCCCCGCCCACTGTTGAGGCTGGGCCCCACACCGAGTCGGCGGTTCCGACGGGACCTGCAAGAATGGATGACATGTTCTCTAGTGAAGGGGCAGCCGACGAGGACTCGGCACATAAACACTTGGCATTGAATGCCCCCGCCCCCGCTTTCGCCCGCACGCTTGCCCCCCTCCCAGTGACCGCCCCAGTGGCCCCAGTGGCCTCAGTGACCGCCCCCGACGCAGTCCGTGCCGGCGCAGGCCTGCAGCCGCCCCCGCATCCGCCCGGCAGGGCGGGCCGCCTCCACGTGCAGTTCGAGAAGCAGGTAGGCTCGATTGTCGACGTGTCGCTAGATAGCATAGACTCAGTGGCGGGAGCAGCCGATTGTACCGCGGTCAGTGCCTCGCTTCGGCCCCTAGAGTGATAACAGCTTTCGGCCTCTTCGTGATTTAGAGGCTGCTAATGGGACTTTGTCGCGACGCTTGTCAAGCTGGTCGTCACATTTGTTTCTCTTGTGTTTCGGACGTTATTTTGTCGTTTGCTTGTGAAAGAAAGCCGAGGTTTTTATTGCGCCTATTAAATGGCTAATCTGATTATTTGGAATCAAAAAGTATCCTTTCGGGTGTTTGAGGGGTGAGGGACCAGCCAAGCTTATCTATCTGATAGGAAGATGACTTAGTAGAGTGCTTGACAGTTAATGTGCTAGCTGCTAGCCATGCTGCTGTTAGAGCCTTAGCTTCCGTTACTTTTTGTGAGTGTTCTTTTCTTAAATAGAATTTTAGTTTAATTATCTTTAAGTAACAAGTTTTAAATGGACTTAGATGTTGTGAAGTGTATCAAGTTATTTGGACCAAAATAATGTTAGATCCATGTTGATATAGGAGGAAGAGAAAAATATCCACTCTTGGGAAGGTGGAACAAATAAGGATGACGGTGGTCAACCATGCGGAAGGAACCAGTATTCGCAACACCATGACCAGTGTGCCAGCCCAAGTGTGTCAATCACCTCGCGCTCCAGTGATACCAGTGGAAATGAAGGAGGCAACAGCAACAGCAGTTCAACCAGCAGTAGTTCAAGCAGTAGTAGTAGTAGCAGTTCCTCTTCTGATGATGATTCTTCTTTAGGTAAAACTTGTACTTCCTTACCTAATTTATTGTCCAAACTTGAAAATTGAGGTATTATATAAGTACTATTTACATGTCCTTCATCTTTTCCCCACAGAAAAATTTTCCGAACCAAGTCGCCCAGATGGTGGCTGGGGTTGGGTGGTTGTTGCGGCCTCTTTTATGGTTAATTTAATCGCTGATGGGATAACTTTTTCTTTTGGGGTTCTTTATGTTGAATTTCTCAATTATTTTAATGAGGGAAAAGCATACACATCATGGATTGGATCTCTCTTCATGGCAATGCCACTCTTGTCCGGGCCAGTTGCAAGTTTTTTAACAGACAGGTATTACGAAAATCTTTCTCTTTTTTGTGTCTTTATTGCCTATTTGTGTAACAAGCTCATTTCAAGAATAAATTTTCTCATTAGGTATGGGTGTCGTCGCGTCACAATTGCTGGCGCCCTTCTAGCATCGGCAGGCTTTGTTGCATCGTCTTTTACAAATTCTTTGGAGATGTTGTTCCTTACTTTTGGTGTTATTGCTGGATTCGGCCTATCTTTATGCTATGTGGCAGCAGTTGTTATTGTTGCATATTACTTTGACAGCAAGCGTTCTTTGGCTACTGGTCTGTCAGTTTGTGGCTCAGGCATTGGCACTTTTGTGTTTGCACCTTTAACTCAAAAGCTTTTAAAAGAATATGGATGGAGAGGTAAGAAATTAATTTTCTTTCTTCAGATACATTTTCACTTTAGAATTGTATGAACTGATGGTCCTTTATTTTTCCATCAGGGACAGTGCTTATTCTAGCTGGGCTTCTTTTAAATCTTTGTGTTTGTGGAGCACTAATGAGAGATTTAGAATGGACAACTCGGTCTCGTGCCGAGCGCGCTAAGAAAGCTAAATTGGAAAGAGGTGCTCGGAGACACAGGAGAAAGTTACACCATGCTGGAAGCTCAATTAAATCTGGTCGCACCAATGGGTCTAGTGCTGACACAATGTCCAATGGCATATCACCTTACATTTGTGATGTTGAACAGCTACGCAAGCTCTTAAAGACACCAGGTAAACTTCACAGTGCATTACACACTAAAAAATCCCATTAAACATTTGTTAAGATATTTTTCTTGTTCAATAAAGGTACAGCAGCATTCCAATATGGGGATGGAAATGCAGTAAATGTTGATCCGGCGTCTCGGATGTGCAGTTCACTTGTTAATTTGCCTACTTTTGTGAGAAATAAAGAGAAAGTACCTATTGAAGTTTTAGAATTACTAAGCACAAATAGTCAAATTTACAAGTAAGTCTAAGTTGTGCTGCTTTTTCCATGTTGAGATTTGAATACTTAAACATGTTAAGGTTTTAATTTGCTTCCCACTATCATACATCAAAAATGTTTTTTTCTCCCCCTAGAATTTTGCAACACAACTACCCTAACTTGCTGGCATCTCGTAGTTTTAGTGACTCTGGACGCCTAAACGATTCTCAACATCAAGTGATTGAAATTCATCCAGTTGAAAGGGTTGGTACTAGGCAAAATATTTCATTGAAGGTCTCCCACATGTAGCAAAACTGTTATTATTTTTCTATTTTTCAGGTTTATCGTGCTATTTTAGAACCCCCTGATGAAAATCAAGAAATCATCAAAGATATTGCGCGTGATTTAGAGGATGAAAACAAGGCTGATTGTATAACACAGCTTCTTAATAATTTTGATGATACACAGGAGACAGATACGTTAAATGTTGAAAATACTAAAGAAGAGGCTGAAGAAAATTGCTCAGACAAACTTGAGACCAAATCTGTTCATTTAGAACCAAATTTAGAATACATAAAGAAGAATGGACTTAAAATTGAAAACATAAATTGTCCTGTAGCAAGCTGCAATGGAGTTCAATCAATAACTGAAGATAATGTACTGAATGCTAACATACCTGAGCTGACAACAAAAGCTGTTTTGAATAATAATGTTGATTTGGTGTTTGAAAAAAATATTCCTAATGGCATTGGTAATGGACTAGCCCATCGGTCTTCTTTACCTGTGGATAGCGAAAATCAACAAGTTCGTAAACTACCAACATCATATTTACGAGACTTACGAGTACACAGACATTCCTTAACATACCGAGGAGCAATGCTGAACATAAACCGATATCGTCTTCGTGCCTCTTCTTGTCCCGACATTTACCGAAATTCGATGACGACTATTGCCAAGGAAAAGGATGAGGTTTGTAATTGATCAAATTTTGAGTAAAGTTATATTTACCGTAACTACATTATAAATGTTATAAATGTTTGTATGATTCACAGTGGTATGCTGGTTTGTGGGAATTATGGTATGTCTTAGCTGACATGCTTGACTTCTCACATTTTTTGGATATGCGTTTTTCTCTCTTTGCCCTATCAAATTTTTTACTGTATGCATGGTAAGTAAATTTTAAATTAAGCTGTCTTTTTTTTTTTCCTGACCAATTTTAAAGATCTAAGCTCTTAATATTTTTGTAGGTATGATGTTCCTTACGTGTACCTGATGGACAATGCCATTCAATTTGATTACACAGAAGAAGATGCATCATTCCTATTCAGTGTGATTGGAATTATGAACATGATTGGAGAAGTAAGTACTTTCCTCTTCAATTTTTTTTTCTTGTTAATTAAGGAGATTTCAAAAGCGTGGGCAAATTTTATCTTATCTACTGGTTTATCTCATTTCCAGATTGTTCTGGGCTGGATGGGTGACAGACCTTGGGCAAACCCAGGACTTGTCTATGCAGGTTGCATGGGAGGTTGTGGCTTGGTTGTAGCCCTCATTCCCTCCTTGACTGTTTATAGCTATAGATTGTTGAGTGTTGTTTCTGGTGGATTTGGACTTTTAATAGCTGCTAACTATTCTCTCACATCAATCATTCTTGTTGAACTTATTTCCATTGAACGATTTACCAATGCATATGGTCTTCTCCTCCTTGTTCAAGGCATAGCAAACCTTGTTGGTCCTCCAATGGCTGGTAAGTAGCTAAAATGTCTATATAGATATATAACTACCAGTTCAATTTTTGATGACATTTCAATTTTGTACTCTGTATTTTAAATTCTTCTTTGTTTCTTTCAGGTTATTTTTATGATTTAAGTGGAAAGTATGACCTCTCATTCTACTTGGCAGGATTATTTATTGCTATTTCCGGCCTTCTACTTTTAGTTTTACCTGCATTAGAGATATATCGTAGTTTGAAACAAAAATGGTATTTACAAAAGAACACATCTACTTTTATAACACCAACCATAAATGATGGTAGCAGTTCATCTGTTCTCAGGAAAATCTTTGTATGCTGTACACGCTCTGGAAAGCCAAAACCTGCCACAAATTTACGAGCTGTCTAAGTAATCAAATTCTCAGGAGAGATAGAAGATCTCCATTTTAAATTATTATTAATGTTATATATTTGTATAGAACACGTGAGATTTTCTTCAAGCAGATTTTTTATACTAGTAAATTTACTATTTCTCACATTAGAACAAGTGGAAGCTTCCATTATGTGTTAAATGTTGTTTTGTGATAATTTATGATGTGTTCAAGACATGAGTGAGTGTACCCTTCAATTCCTATTCAAATTGATTTCTCTCTGTCTTTGACATTTTGTCAGTTTTTACACCAAAGAACGATTTAGTTAGTTGATACAAAGTTGTTACGTAATGTTTATATAGTACATAGCAGAAAAGGTACAGTTGTTCTGATGAGTGGTTTATTAGAATGTAAAATCAGATGCTCTGGTGCATTAGTTTCAGAGGTTTTACAAGCATATTGCCAAATATGCTGTGTGTTTTGGCCTAAGAATCAAACAATGCACATGACCATTATCTGTCGGGTGATTGAACTGATTGTAGATTAGGTTTGCTGGGGATTTGGATGTTGACAACCAACTAGTGAAGTATTTCCATCGGGGATCAAAGTTAAAACAATAGTGACCCTATGTATTATTCCATTCGTTTTCTTATTAATAATTCCCTGTCAACACCAATGATGTGAGATTTTAATGCAAGGTTTACAACATTATTTGAAGATTGCAATTTCTCTTTGATATTTGGTACTTAGTTTAATAAGCCAAGGAATGCATAAGTAGTAATTTCAGTTTATTTGATAAGTAGATAGTGAAATTGAAATGGACTGCTGGTTCTTCTGTACCTTTAATTTTAAGCAATATGTGAATCATCATGGTAACACCCTTCGTTATTTGTAGTGCAGTATTAGTGTACCAAATCCCCTCTCCTTGGCATTTTTAATTTAATGAACTTCTAATCGCCATTTGGGGTTTGAACATACTTTAGTAGTACGTATATAATATATATATATCAATACTGTGATAGTAATTTCCCTAGTCATTGCTCCTTTCCTCGTGATTGCTTTGACTAGGTAATTTCATAAGTAATTTTGATCTTATCTTTCCTGTGTATCTTTGATAACCCTTTGCCTCTTTTCATAGATGTCGATGTCTCAACAATCAGATCTTGATAACTTCTATGTGTAATTTGTTTCATTTGTGTCCTCATGGATGATTAGCGCAAGATTTCGGATTTAGTCTCTTTACAACCACTCTCTAAAGCAGTAATTAGATGTTCTGAAGCTTTTTGATTTCCTTTTTGTCAAGTAGATTTGTATGATTCTGGACCAATGCCATCAAGAACTGAAATGTGTATGTTACAGTGAGCACCATTGTAATTGGTTTATGCTTTGGGTCCCTTTTTTTATTGATCCTCTACGTTGAAGAAATACTCATGTTGGGGATTTACTGATTCTCACTTAGTGCCTTTATGCTATGTAGACAACTAAATCTTGTCGGATTATGCAATCATATAAATCTACTTTTACAGTCAAATTGTTTTCTACATTGCAATAATCTTGCTCCAAACTGGACTAGGCTGTGTGTGGCAGTACAAAGTGGGAAGTTTATAAAAAATTAGAGTTTACCACTCAATCACATGAGGTGCGCTTCCTCATTCTTTTGTCTTTGTCTTCCTCTATATTTCTTCCACATAGGTGCAATATATTTCTTTTCCCTTTGTTAATTAACTTGTGTAATCTTAAATTTGTAGCCAATTTTAACAAGTTTTTAAAAGGTTTCATCCCCTAGTCATGTTTTTCAGTTCTTTATGGGGTAACTTCACATGAAAATTACCTCTTGTAAATCTAAGGCAAACAAAAGGTATTTTCTGTGAAAAATCTTGTTTTGTGTTTTTTTGTTAAGTAACAAATCTTTAAATGTTCAAATCAATCCATTAGCTTTGATCTCAAAAGTAATGTGTAAATATGGTTTCTGTATTATGGAAATATGACCTTTGCCCTAGTGCAGTCAATAAAGGTATTGTTTGTCCTGGCCAGAGTGTGTAAATGTTCCACATAATGCATCACTTGTAAATGCTTTTAAAATGACAGGGTGCAATACAGTTTTAACCCAATGAATAGGATGATAGGTAGCAGTATGTGTTATCATGGCAATAATCTGCCATTAGGTGTCATTTTAATTCCCATGTATACTTTTATCTTGAAATCATGCAATATGTAGCGGAGAGATGTGCTGAGCTGAGTGCCAGACTAAGGGGTATACTAACTTTGAAAAGTTGTAAAGGTGTACACTTCCACAAAAGTCTCAAAAAAAATTAAATTAAAAGTTAAAAAGTAACAATATATGGAACTAGATCATTAAGGGTGAAAAGCAGCCAAAACTCCAATTCAGGTAATTGAAATAGAGGCATACTATTACTTAATGATCGCATACATTAGTAATTTCTATCTAATAATTTCATCATTTTATTTCATAGCCATAAGCTGTGTATGAACAGTACCAAGAAAGTTCATTCCATTCTAAAAGTAACCCCCCCCCCCCCAAAAAAAAAAAAAAAAACTGTCAAAATTGAGTTATTATTGGCATACATGAATAAAATTAGATTTGACTTTGACTGAAGTCGGTGTACACCCCCAATCTGAAGTGAGAAACCCCTTGGTGCCAGACCAAGATGAGAACTGACTGACTGTAAGGGTATTGGTATTGGCTGTCTGTAAGGAAGAAATGTTTTGTTATTGAAATTAAAAATATATTTGTATCTAATGCTGTTTTAGGTTTCATAAATTTTAGACTTTGGAATTTGTTTCTTTCCCAATGCATCTGTTATTAAAACAAATTGGGTGTTCCACCTCATTTATATTTGAGACTGGAATTTCCCTGTAAACTAAGCTCTAGGTTTTTCAAATTGAAATATAGGACTAAACCAATGAACCTGCACCTCAGATTATTTATGACACTGAATCCTAGAACCAAATTTGGTTCTGTGATTGTAAAGTAGACTGAAGGATTGCCACAAGCTTAAACTTTTGAGGAATATATTTATGTGAATAATACGTCAGATAAATCTCAAACATACATTCTTCCAGAAAACCTTACACTGCAACACCCTAAACTGAAAGTTTTCTCTTGAGCAATGACATGAACTCATTTTTCAGAAGAAAGGATTCTCTTGAGCAATGACATGAACTCATTTTTCAGAAGAAAGGAAAAGTGTATAAATGTGACATGCATACACGGTCAAAAACTTTGAAACATTAAATCCTTAGAGAAAAAGTGTATTACAAAATAAATAACAATTAACTATACAGGTTAAATATATCAAAATCATGAACAGTTGCAAATTGTTACATTTAAAAGAAAAGTTCCTATGCATTTCTCTTGCATTGAATAATAGATGCTAACCACTACACAGTTACCAGTTGGTTTGGTTTGTGTAAGAGGTGACAAAGGCTGCTTGGTCTCTAAAAAGAAAGTAATTTTCCAAAACTGGTTTAAAGCGCCAAAGGCAACTTGTTTACGCAGCAAGGTGGGTAAGGAAGCATTCATTTTAAGTCCAATCTTGAAGAGTAAGCAGACTTTAATGTAATTTCTTCAGAAAAAGAAAAAAAAAACAGAAAAAAAAACAACTTGACTATTAAAAATGGCAAGCAAAAACAAAAAATAAACTTTACATAAAAATTATGTACAGGTGATGCCTGGTATTGAAAGATAATGTGAATTAAACACACAAAGTTCCTTTTAATGACATTATCATCTTTCTCCTGGCTTGAAGTGCCTGAGGCCAACCCTCAGTATTCACTCAATCATCTATTTTTATTTTAAAAAGAAGAGGGAAATAGAAAAAGACTCTGGACAATAGTATGACAATAGAAAAACAATAACAGAACTTTTAGTAAAACAATAAAAATATGATTAAAATAATTAACAGCTTGAAGAAAATCACACCAGCATTCATCACATATTCTAAATGCTAAACAAAGTAAGATCCCTAGTCCTAGTGCCTGACAAGCCCAATTGTAAACCAATGGAGATAGACTTTACTCTACTACCTTCAGTTTTTGCCTCAATGGATGTCAGCAGTGGAAGTGCACAAGCCCAAGAGAAATTAGTTTTAGTAGGCTTAAGAATGAGAGACATTCACATGTTTGGAGAAGTTTTGGCATAGAGTCCTTGGTTGTCATTTTCAACTACAATGCATGCAGACACGTATATACATCTTTTTGGATGGATAATTAATTTAGAACCTATTACTTAAGAAATTTATTTCCTAATAGATCAACTGTTCATTAACAAAGAATACAGAGAGATGAAGAAAGTGTTTATGACCCATCTGACCAGCCACAAAACGGTCACAGCCCTTAACCTGATATTTATCCCAACTCCAATTTTTACTCACATTAACAAAAATGATCAGTCCAAATCTTCAGTTTCCATCTTCTGGCTGCTCCTATTCTGTGTAAGGCTAGCTCTAGAAGATGAATCTTCATGATCTGAGTCTGAATCATGGCCAGCATCATTGAATAACTGCATAAGGTTACCTAAAGATTTAAAAAAAGAAAAAGGAGGGTGGATGAGAATTTTGTTAGAGTTGATCTACTACATAAGAGACAAAATAGGTTCATACCAAATAATCCTTGATTTCTGGGTCTCTGAGGTGGAAGACCAAAGAAAATCTGGGCTATTTTGTTCAAGTAACTGTTGTAGGTAGGGTCTCTGTCAATACTTGGTTTGTACTTTTTACAAAGTAATGTGAACACCGGTAGCTTTCCACTAAGAAAAGGGGAAGAGTAGATATTAGACAAAATGACAGATTAGGTAGTAGATGATTTACTGAAAATATTGATGAGAATAGTTTATAAGGATTTATTTACCTTTCTATAGCTTTTAAGAGGAACCAGATAAAATTCAAAAGAGGCAAAAGATATGGTGGCCCAGACTTAATATTAGGATGTTTCAATGTGTACCAGTGAAATGCATCAAAAGCAGTGGTTTTATTTTGAAGACATAAGTACCTTGGAGAGAGAGGGGGGAAAGGGGGGGGGGGATTAATGATTAATCCAATTTCAGCCACAAGATGAGAGGTATTACGGCATTTTATACTTACTGAAGAACCACTTGAGTAATAAAAAGATCCACTTCACTCGGATATCCTTGCCTTGTATGTATTTCAACCAGCATCATGGCAAAGCTTGATCCATCATTAGAATGCAAAAAGTGGTACCTAGCAACTACATAATTCTTTTCTGAAACATGAAAGAAAATGTTAAACTTTGCCTTGGAAGGTGCTGTGACACCTACAATGCTCAGCAAATGAAACTTGTTACCTCTCCAGGATGTTTGAGCTACCGCTTTATGAAGTAGCGGATGGCCAGTCTTATATTCAGGTGAGCCCTTGGCAGACCATCGCATTGCATTAGCGAGAAAAGTGTCTCTTTCGGGCACATTTGGACCAATTAACCCATAGAGTCTAAAATTTTTTTTTAAAAAATGATGGTGTGAATTAAGAAAAAGAACAAATGAGCTATTTAGCCGATACGAAATCGGCAGGAAGAAGAAGCCGTGGAGCCAAACAAACATTCAATTGTTCCATGAATTCGTCTGCTTTAAACCAGAACAATTGAATGTTTGTTTGGCTCCACGGCTTCTTCTTCCTGCCGATTTCGTATCGGCTAAATAGCTCATTGAATGTTAGACATGAAACCTATTAAAGCTCAGCAGGTTCCACAGTTGCAATTTAAATGTTAACTTTCAAACTCAAAAAGCAACAGTACTGTATTGAGTTACAGGAAAGCTTTACAAATTTACGCATAGTCTAACGGTCAAAAATGATACTAACTCTGACAACTTCTGAACAAGTTCTTCTGTCACAGGTTCTGATGATTTTTGAAGTACATCAACAAAAAGATTGCATAGATCAGCGCCACTTGTCAGCTGCAATATATTTGTAATGATCAGAATTTTTAAAAACAAGGAGTTGTAGGCCCAGCACAGGAATAATAGTAAACATGTACCTGCTTGTTTTGAAGGAGAAGTTTAGATCCACTGTAGAGAAGTTCCAGCAGTTCTTTATACTTTTCTTGCATTGAGTACCTGGTCCAAATGGAAATCATGTGTAGAATCATAGTGTAGAATGTCAAGGGGTTGGCAAAAATGTCTTTGATAAACTTTAGAAAGGAAATAAATATGAAAAATAAAAAATGTGAAGGTTTTCAGACAGAAATTTTTTGAACAAATGCGGGGTTGACAACTAAACCATATCAAAAATTATTTGAATGAAAACCGACGTAGAACCATCGAAATATAACCTCTCAGTTATGTAGGTACCACAACTTTCACCACAATTTTCATCAAGTTTTGACCATGAAACATTGATGATAGCCAAAGACGAGTGTATAAGGTAAACAAAGGGAAACTCTTCCTAGTGCTTAACCTTTAAATGACTTGCTCACCTAAAATAGAGAGTTCTATACATCTGATGTGCTTCATAGAAATTGCCAGCGCTTACAGACGCCTCCAATTTATCTAAGACTCTCTGCACTCCTCCGGATCTCCTTGCAGCCATGGTAGAACTCGCGTTTTGAAGAATAGACGTGAATGACACAAACGGTATGAGTTTCAATCAAAATCATCACCAGAAAACTAAACATAAATCCCAAAAATCTTCTCCATTTATTCTCCCCACCCACACAAATGCCGAACGCTGACTGCAGCTGGCTGTCTGCGCCCCCAAACACTGCGCACTCACTATTTTGATGTGCAAATACAGCCCATGACCTGCAAATAGTTCTTCCTCCATTTTTGTTGCTTTTCGTCTGTCGTCCGCCGCAGCGCTGTGCGCAACGCAGAGGATCTATCGATCGGAAAGGTTAGGCGGAGATATAGGCTAACTGTGATAATGGTCAAAATTTGTGATTTTTAAAGCTTGACAGAGCGTCGTACGTTGAGAAACTATCAAGATTCTCGTCCAGGACTTTTAGAGATGATATGGAAGGTATTTTGTATATTTGTTTGTCTCCTGGTGTGTGGAATCAACGGATTTTCAGACCCTTACAGGGTTCTTGGCATACCCAAATCATCAACAGTACCGGAAATAAGGAAGGCTTACAAAAATTTAGCAAAAGAATGGTAAGTCCTCACATTTTTGAATATTTTTCCAGTATTTCCATGCCGTTGCTTGTAATATCACTGGTGAAAAACATCCGTTGAACCTAATAAGAACTCAGATTCAATAGAAAGGTGTCTTTTGGCTATGCTAACTAACAACATTGCACTACCTTCAAAAGTTTCTGTTGCATTAGTTTATTGGTTCAGGTTTAAAATTGAATTTTGATGTACTGAATCACTTCTTTAATCATAACCACAAAACCCTTTGCACCAGCCCTTCGACCTTACTGTGTGTTGATAAATATTCCCTTGTATTTTTGCCAGGCATCCAGACAAGAACCATGACCCAGCTGCTGAGGAAAAGTTTGTTGAAATAACCCAAGCATATGAGGTACCACATTACCATTTTACCTTGATATTGTTTTACATTCAATTTGTTTTCTTAAAACACATCCTATTTGGCTTATTAGCTGCTCTCTGATCCTGAAAGACGCAAGCAATTTGATTTGTATGGTGTCCTTGGAGACTCTGCTATTGCGAGGGAAAAACGTGAATACAACCAGCAATATCAAAAGAAATTTGATTTTATGGATGAATTATTTGGGTTCCCTGGATATGGATCTTTTCGATTCAGGCGTTCTGAACCTGATATAACATCATTTCATAAGCTGAGCGTCACAACCAAGTGAGTCATCAGAAATTAGTTTTTATTTTTGTTTAGATGATGTGGTTTTATGATTTCTTCTCCAATTTATTCTAATCTTCCATTGTTCTATCTTTTCAGAGCATATGAAAATAATTTGGTGCCCAAAAGCTTCCGCATTCCTTATCTTATTCTCTTTTACTCTGATTGGTGCTTCCCTTGCCTTCAAATTGAACCTCTCTGGAGAAAAATAATAGAAGAATTAGAACCAATCGGTAAAGTGTTAGTTACTTGCACTTTTAGTAAAATCTAATCTATATTTTTCTGTTATTTAACTGTCATTTTGGTTTTTAGGAGTTGGAGTTGCTACTGTTCACTCAGAAAATGATGCTCTGCTTGCAAAGAAGGTTGGAATCCGATCCCTGCCTACCATGGCACTCTTAATGGAGGGTAAATCAACCATATACAGAGAGCCCATGATTAGTGCGCACAAAATTGTTGGTAAGTCACAAAAGCATCCCAGTACCCAGTATTATCATTTTTCCCTTTCTCCTTATAATCTACACACTTTCTAGTTTCTTATCTGATATTTTTTATGTTGTAGAGTTTATTCGTGGGAAATTTCCTTATAACTTGATGCAAACTGTGAATGATGATAATGCCCATGATTTTTTAAGAGGCTGGGTTGACAACCGCGTGAGAGCACTTATTTTTGAAAACAAGGAACAGCCACGGTTGCGCTACTTACTTACAGCATACCACTTTCGTGACCGAGTAGCATTTGGGTAGGTGTTATAGAGAAAGTAAAGTCTGGCCCTTCTCCTTTGGTTTTTTATTTTATAGGCTTCACTAATTTGCCTTTCAACAGGTCTGTCAACATTGGAAATATGGACACGGTTGAGTTGCAAAAGCAGTTCAAAATTGCTCATGATGCTGACACGCTATTAATATTTAATGAAAATCATAGTCGCCCTATTGTTAGTTTGTCTATGGCTGATAT
The DNA here is from genome assembly GCF_000697945.3 of Frankliniella occidentalis. NCBI lineage: Eukaryota > Metazoa > Arthropoda > Insecta > Thysanoptera > Thripidae > Frankliniella > Frankliniella occidentalis. Next base: position 451,764 of record NW_026267226.1, read on the forward strand.
ACCAGTGAATACTATGCAAGATGTCATCAGTAGAAATAAGTATTTAGTATTGCCAAGGCTCTCCTCACAGGTTTGTACTCCTTTCTTTCTCTCTCTCTCTCACACTTTTTGGTGGCTTGTTTATGCTCTAATCTATTGGTTTTTTGCTCACTGAAGACTCTTTTGGATGCCTTATGCCCTCCTGAATGGGCTAAACCACGAAAACGGTTATGTGTTGTACTTGTTTCTGAGAACACTCCATATCATGACACTCCCCGTCAAGCTCTGCGCCAATTTGCTCAAGAGTCAACCTACAATTCTGATAGAGTACGATTCACCTATATTTTCAAAGAACGTCAGAGTGAATTTATAAGTTCTCTATCAACTGGTAAGTATAAATTGCTAAAGTGAACCATAATTATATGGATCAATGCAAAAATATTTTATTTCAAATTTGTTTGTTCAGGTGAAGGAAGCCCTGTGGAATCAATCTTACACATTGTTATCCTATGGCGACGCGACGCTTCTCACATTAAATATGAATGGCTTCCTTATGGATTAGATGCATCAGTTGATCAATGGAATGATACAAAATCACACTTGGAATCAACAATACACCGCCTTCTTCAGTCTAATGCAGCTCTGTCTGGTGAAGCAATCGTTAAGGTTCGTTGTCTTTGATGCTGTATACTCAAAATTTTGAAGTCCTTAATCTAATCTTGAGTCAACACACATATCTCTTTTCAGGAATTAATTGATGAGCATGCTCAGGGCATGGTTACGCGCATGGTTAATAAACTTTTGCTAACAGCTGATTTTTTGAAGGAGTCTATAGGCAAAGACCAAATTTTACCAGCTATATCTGTGCTTGGAACTATCCTGTTCATCATTGGTGGTGGTTATCTCATGGCTTATCTTGTGTAAGTTTAATGTGTCTTCATAATCAACCATTTTATGTTGATTATCTTTATAACACTATAATTGTAATCTTAATTTCAAATTCCACAGGCGACTTGAAGAAGAGAGCATAAGCAAGAATAAAAATGATGACAGTAGTAAGAGCTCCTCAGAAAATGGCAAGGTATGTAGCATGAAATTCGCATTGAAGTGAGTAGCACCATATTTTTTTAGTTATCTTTACTTATTTTAGATTTTTTGGTTTGCAGAATGGCAGTTATGTACCAGAGTTAAAATTGCATGAGATGAGGGCAGAGAACTACAATGGTCTTGTACGTTTGTTGAAACCTGGTTGTCGGACAATTATACTACTGGTGGATATGCAGTCGAGGACTTCCCTATTACCAAGCTTCCACAAAACTGTTTGGCCATATCGGAAGTAAGAAGAGCCACCTCACATCAAAGCATGATATATACATTTATATCTACATTTTGTCATGTATTAACTATGCATCTTGTTCTGATCTTACAGGAATAAAACTCTGATGTTTGCACATCTGTCATTAGACCGTGGCCTTGAGTGGTACAAAAGATTGTTGCAGCTAAGCTTACCTGAGCCTCGAGAATTGAACATTAATCCACGGAATTGTATTGGTACTGTCTTATCTTTGAATGGTCACAGAAAATATTTCTGTATGTACCATGCCAAACATCCAGAATGTAACCGTGGCCAAGGCTCTAAGGTCAGTCTCCACTCAAACTTGTTCTTTTAATGACCTCTGTCAGAATTTGTGGAGATTGATCCTACGTCCATGTTTCTTTGTTCAACAGCGTATGGTTAAAATGACTAAACAGTTTAGTAATCCTCCTTTCAATGCCGGAAGTGGTGCCTTCATGGGGTTCGAAACAAGTGAATCTGAAAGTGACACAGAAGATATTGAAAAGGGAGCCCGTCAACTTAGCGAGGTAATAATATTTCAGCTTTTGAACCATACTAAAATACTTTTCCTGTGCAACATCTAAGAAATCTCTAATCCTTATACTTTTTGGTTTAATATAGGGATCAGGCGACTCAGCTGGAGTTCTTTTCCAAGGGAACTTGTTAGACGGTCTCCCCAATTGGCTTGATAGATTGTTTGAGGGAAGTACCCACAGGTATTATGTAAACTACTGGCCAGACTTTACTGGTAAATGAGTTGGTTTTTATGTTTTGGGAAGTAGCTCCTTGATGGCACTGGTCTTGGAGCATCTTCTTTTTGGCTGCACCTAATTTGCAGGTACCAGTTTACTCTTTTTTATGTGGGTTTGAAAGCTATCAGAAATTAGTATCTGAAAGTAAAGTGATCAATTTGATTGAAATTCAAGGAGTGAATTTATGACAACATGAAATGTATGTGCATTGCAGTCAAATTGAGTCATAAGAGAAGTAAGCTGAGGACTATAATCAATTAATCAATTGTCGGATGTCCATCTCCACTGAGAACCAAGAGTTTGTGCGTCTATGTATTTTATGTTTATGATCATGGCTGACCCAACCATGCCTGTTTAGGAAATTATTATCACCTCAAGTGTGTTACTGTTAAGGAGAGTACGCTCTGCTCCAACAATTATTTGTCCCGTTTTTTCATTGTGTATGCCATTTCACTTGATTCACACAAAGTATCTGGTATAGAATTTGTGGTCTGCATTGTTGTCAAAGGAGACTTGGCTGTATATTTTTTGCCTTGAGTTGGTTGGTTTGTTTGTTTGTTTGCTTGACTGTTAATGATACCTAATTGTAAGTTTTGTGTTTCAATTGTGATCAAGAAATGCTTCTAATACTGTACCTTGTTGGCATGTACATCTCCTAATTGAATTTCAATGCCGACTGTGGGGCAATGTGAGAAAATCAGTCAGTGTTGTACGAAGAATCAGTGGTATTATTATTATTATTATTATTGTTATTATTAATATTATTGAATCTTTAAATAACGTAAGTACATTTACCAAGCTGCACTATATACTGAGTTAATCACTGTGCCGTTTAGCATGTGGATGAGCCAAGCTTGTCATAAGCATGATGCACATCATATGTAAGCCATTTCTTTTAGATTATTATGAGTCAGTAAGTATCAAAATTAGCCCCATGAATCTGTTTTGTCATTTACTATCTTGCTCACCTATTTCCTTCAAGAAATTCAAAATCCTTGAGGAGTTTATCTATCTAGGTATATTCTATCTTTATTTTCAGCTCTTGTATTATGTACTGTCATTTAGTATGTATTGCTGTTGCTGTTCAGGAAAAATCTCAAACTCCATAGGTAGAAAAGTCAAAGAAAACCACACCCTTATCTTTATAGGATACAGGAGAGTTCCATTGAAAAGTAAGAAACAACAGTTGTAAAATCCCAGTGCACTTAGTTTTGCACTATTCTTTATACTTAATCTGTATTTACCAACTGTTATTTAAGCCATGTTTCAAGTATCTGTATTTATTTCTTCTTACAAGCGCTCTCTTAATTTTGTTTGAGGTACATTTTCCCCTCCCCTTCTTGTAGAATATTAAACATTTTGCTAGTAATCATTGCATTTCTTGTTCATGTGAGAGTACAGTCACTTTTCTGTAAATCTCAACATAAAAGAAATATTTTGTTTAATGTTTCCAAAAGACACCTTATCAAGTACCATGTGAGCCCCTTAATAATTAATCGTGTCCTGATAGAATTCATGATTGTTAATCCTAATAAATACATGCACTTGTGATGCATCATGAATAGCGAGATAGAATCTCAAAACTTATGCATGATGATGGTATGTATGGTAATTTGCAACATCTGCTCGTAGTTTGGTCAGAATTTCTTAATTAATATTTGTACACTGTACATATGTGATCTGTGTAGGAGGAATTATGATTTTAAAGCGGTCTGTGATTGCTGTCTTATTTAGTGCAGCATTTCTAAGATTGATTCAACAAAATCAGAAAATCATGAAAGTAACTCATGCATTTCTGAAACCAAAAATCTTTTGCACCAGAAACAGGTGGCATGTAGAGTGGACCAAAAAGTCTGGTGTTTGATATCTATTTCAAGCCTCAGACCTCCTTAATTGAATGATAAGCTGTTCTCCCCAAATAATCTAGATTTCCATCTTTAAATTGGATGTGTAGTTACTTAATTGATTTGATTTCACATCTTATGAATTGAAAATTGATTTTTTTAAGCAAGATCTTAAACACAAGTGCTTTTTTAAAATAATTAAATGCTCTCTTAAGTTTACTCTTTTTGTCATGACTAGGCATCATCTTTTTGAGAGAAGTGGTGCTAACACAAATTTTGCATGCCAAATTGTTATACTTTCTCTAGAGCTCTGATGACAGTGCCATTGCTTGTTGCTGATTTACTTTGAGTTTTCAATTTTTAATGGACCAAATACAAAGTAGAACTGCATGGAGTTTCTTTTAGCTTTGAGCTAAGGGATTTCTTGTCACACAGCTTCTCCTCGCTCAGTACATTTGACTGTTCAATACTTTTTAACCTAAATGAAAGGTACAGTTCATAGAGTTACAGAGTTTATAATGAAGTTATTGTTCTCTAATGTGCTGGAATTGTGGAAAAGGCCTTATTTAACTTGTGCATTTAAGCACACAGGTAAAACCCACATTTTTTCTGAAAAGAACATTTTTTATTGGACCTTCCAGGATATATGTTAAGTTGCTCAATTTCTGCTTGTAGAAAGTTATACAAAGTTCTGCTTTAAGTTGTGAAGTGGTATGCATTCTAGTTTCAGCTCTGTAAAAGAAATTTTTCATTTGTTTATTTTTGCTTAACTTGTTAGTCAAGTGTCTGTAATGAGCGTAACACTACCTTTGAGTTACCAATGGCTTAACCCTTTTTAGTGAAATTTTATAAACTGTGATTTCATTTTGTTTGATGGCAAATTTTAAACAATCCCTAGTATTTTCTATTGAAGCCTCACACTTTTCTGTCTTAGTCATGAAATCCTTAAGTATTGTTTGCTTTTGTGCCCAGATGCAGCTATAAGAGATTGAGATTATGCAACTCAACAAAGGTGTTTTAGTTAACTAATATGACCATATTATCAAAATCCATATTAACAAGATTGATGAATTTGCCTTATGTTTGTTCTCTATAATGGATGTGTGGTTGTGGTTAGCTACACTCGCTATGCTTTAATTTGTATTCTGTGTTATTGTGTAGTGCATATGTTTTGATGATTTCTACTTCCTAGAAATGATTTACTATTTTCTTTTTTACCATTTCTTGCCTGTGCCAAGTTTATTTATATTATGTCAGAAACCTGTTTGACAGGGATCCTGTATTTTATCTGTATCACTGCCAGTTGAAGTTCTTCATAAAGAGAGAGAGGGATACCATCAGCTTGGTGACCAAAAAGGATTTAAAGTTTTGAAATTGAGTAATGTTTGTGAGAATTTTGGTAACCAATGGTGAAAATGATTGATGGCGAAGTAAGAAAGCTTAAGATGTAAGGATGATGTGCTCAAACTGTATTGGACAAAAATCTTAAGTCATGACTTCCATGGTTCTATAGTCAATTTATGGTAGCTTTAATGCAATGTATTTTGACATTCATAATCATTGTAGTGTTGAATTGAAATATAACAATATATCTATTGTTAATTCTGTAGTCTTATGTTATCTATTTGCCATCAATCAAAATACTGAACTTTTGAGAAACATTACGTTTAGTTTACTCAATGTGTACTGCTAGGATATCGCACAAATTTTCCTCTCTACTGGAGTTATATCATGACCCATGTTTCATCTCCTATTCTCAGGTACCAGAAAATTTAGTAATTTGTATGCTCATTCAATAACATGGATGAATTGCCTTTTCTTCAAATCCAACCTTCCCTTGTAGCACATATCGTTCTTAGAACGTTTACAGAACCTTCAGAGAACCAACAGAACATTCTCAGAACGTTGTCTGAATGTGTGGTGCTACAAGGGTTACTATGTACGGAAGAAAGTTCAAACTATTGTATGATCCTTTTCAGGCCACTGCAATTTGTTAATGTTGAAAAGAAGATGCATGCAAAGTGAGAAATATTCTAGTCCCTGTCTTTTCATCTACCATCATTTTTAATACAGAGGGTACATAAATGTGTTATATTTCAACCCTCAGAATTCATTCTCTTTTTAATTTTTATGCCACTCTAGATTATTTTTTTTGTACAAACTGAAGCCCATAGAGGACTTTAACCCTGCCTTACTCTAGTCATGTTTTATTTTATTATTATGTATGTTGTACAGCAATCGCCAGAAATTCATTTCCCTTTTTCTTTTACATGTTTTACCTATGCAGTTATGATATGGCTTTGAGTCCTTACTATTATCCTATGTAGTAATTAACCATGAAATGTATTTCATCGAGTAATTATGTTCCATTTATTGTATTATTTCCTCATATGTATTGATGCTTTAATGAAAATGCCAACTTTTTCTGTTACCATTGATTTTATTTGTCTGCGGAGTGTTTAACATGCATGCGAGTGCCAAGCTGTGCGTATTACAAATTTAAAATTTGGTCAATTTTTATGAAAAACAGATTTGCCATACAAAATACTGTAATCACTAAATTGTTAAAATTACTGTTCTTTTTCAAATCAAAAGATGCTATCTTCAGTTGTCATAGTAATTTTACCACAACCAAAGTTAATTTATTTGAAAAATATTTCAACTGCAAGAGTGTAAAGGATTTTTGTCAACTGAATTGTATCTCTCTCAAGTGTTGTGTCAATTTGACTTACAAAATGAAATACCGGTGCATATTATTTACTTTTATTCAGAGAAGAATGTTAGCTTACATTGTCTTGTACAACTTGAACCATCTGTCTGATCTAAGTCTTTATTTCTATTCCATCTAGTCCAGATGCTCTTTAAGTATTTACAAAACTCGATAGTGTAGCGAAGCTTGGCTTGTAAATTTGTCAACCGCACATCACTCTCTCCCCCTCTGTGAAACCAAACTAGATATTGTCCAGGTTTTCATACATTTTGAAATACATTTCTTAAAGACTGAATTGTCAATAATATTAGTCATTTCTCCTGAAAAAACTTAATTTGAGCTCTACTGGGTAGTTTTAGATAATTTTTCTTGCAGTTCTTCGTTGACATATGCTAGTTTTTGGATAGCAAGATCTATGTCAGAGTCTGTGATAGCGTTGTAAGTGACAAATCTTATTGCCTGGTAATCAATCTCATAGCACTTAATTCTTATTTCCTTTCCAATCGCAGCCTCCTCTTTTTTGGTGACCTGGAAAAATATTAATTTTCAATTTAGGTTTTCAAAATACCTTCAATTCAGTACAAGGCTTTTCTTTTTTACTTTCCATGTCTAATCTGTTCACTAGCTCCTCTGCAGAACAACATTTAGGGTTCACTTTAATAATGAGTATATTTGTGTGAACCAAGTTCAAATCCAAATGCAGGTAGAGGCAATCACTCTTCATGGCAGCCACAGCTGTTAAGAAATTACTTTTTAAATTCCAACTCATCCATCAAAGGACTTATTATAAACGGAAAATGTAGTTTCTATCTACCTTCTGCAATTCTGTACATTCTTTGATGATCCTCAGCAAGTCTTTGTACTCCACTCTCTAATGCAACAAGGCCTGGAGCACCAAGAACACCAACTTGTCTCATGGCTCCCCCTAAAAGATGTCGAAGCCTACGGGCTCTGTGAGTAAGAAGTTTAGTCAATAGTTACATAATACTTAGTCACAATGTAATTTTGTGGATTTAACAATTTCAAGTCTAAAATATTTACCTATTAATGAAATTTTGAGTACCTACAAGCAATGAACCAACTGGTGCACCTAGTCCCTTGCTGAGACAGACGGACACAGAATCACAATCCTTCACCAGGCGAGATGCTGGTACATCAAGGTAGACAGCAGCATTGAAAATCCGTGCACCATCAAGGTGGAGAGGAATCTTTTTCTTTGACAAGATAGACGCAATCTGTCAAAAGTTTTATAGAATTTGATTTTCTCACAATCAGACAAATGTTGTTGTAGCAAAGTGAGTTTATAATTTACCTCATCAAGAAATTGGATTGGTAGAACACTTCCACCATGACCAAATGTGTTCTCTATACAAACTAAAGATACACCACCCCAAGATCTTTCCATTAATTTGAGATCAAATGTACCATCAGGATTGTTTGGTATTGTGTTTATCATCACACCCCCCACCTAATAATACAAGATATGTCTTAAGCTACCAAGGCCAATGTATTTCTTCAATTTCATAGCTAGTAATAGAAGCAAATACCTCTGAGACTCCTCCATCCTCATGTTGTAGTATGTGGCTCTTATCACCAATGAGTACTTTGTCTCCTCGAGCATTACAATGAGCCATCACTTAAGAAAGGAAAAACATATGTAATAAGAACTAAATATTCAAAAATGTTAAAAGTGTTTTGACAACCTTACCAGCAATTAAATTGCTCATTGTCCCGCTTGGGGTAAACAAAGCCGCCTCCTTCCCAAAAATTTCTGCGATCTTTTTTTGAAGGGCTGTGCAAACAAAGAAAAAATTCATCATTAGACCATAGTAGCTTGTAAAATTCAAAAATGTATACATATTTTTAAAGTAATACTTTCAATAGTTGGATCTTCACGGAGATAATCGTCTCCAACCTCTGCCTCAAACATTGCTTTCCTCATTTCTAAGGATGGCTTAGTGACCGTATCACTTCGCAGGTCTATAATAATGCTCTATGAAAAATCAATGAAAAATTATTAAATCAATAAAAAATAAATCAGTGGGCATTGAAAGTCCAGAATTAATAAATAGCATTCCACCTGAGAGCCACCATTCTTGCTCTGGTCAGATACAGAGTACATGGTATTTCGAAGTATACGATAAACTGAAACTTCTGAAAATATGGACGGATGGCGCAAGAGGGAGAGGTGGAGTTTTCTACACCCCAACAAACTTGTTTTCCTGTGGAATAGAATGTATTACATTAAGTCACTGAAAATTAATTAAAAAATAAAAAAAATGATTAGTAGTAATTAGTATTAAGGCATTTTGTCATTAATCAACCAAACCATAAGACCTACAAAGACAACAGCATTTTTGCTTTCTTCATAGAACATCAATAGACACTTTTTTGGCACTTTCGTGCATTGTACACTGCCAATTTATGCAACTTTGAGTGGTCATGTGACATGTAACGGGACAATTGTATTGAGGCCGCCATATCCCTCGGAGAGTAAAATTAAGTCGATTTAGGCAATTTGGGTGCTAGTGGTCAAGAAATCATAGTCATTTCGATTTTGGATGTCCAATAGTCGTCCACGTCTCTCAAATGAGAAAGTGGCGGGTAGAAGTTGGTCGTGGGCTCATCGTTGTTCAATGTTTTTATCATTATCAGACGTGTGCTGATAAGAACCGCGAGTCACCAGACGACGGACCCGGTTATACTTACTGCCGACGCGGACGGGCGGGATGGCTCGAACGCTCCACAGCGACTGAGCTGCTGCTTCTACTCACCGCGCCGACTGCTACTTCTCGCTCTTAAAAGCCATCTGTCAGTGAATGAATGTGACCTCCTCTCCTTCGCGTGGGCTGAGCGGGAGGAGGAGAGAGGTGTGTTCGTAAGCCGAGAGCAGGGAACATAAATGGGGAGTGATCTAGTTATATAAGCTTCCAGGCTAAGCGGCGGGGAAGGACTGGGGGTCGGGGGG
>NW_026267226.1:469482-471179 GCF_000697945.3 Frankliniella occidentalis
GGGGGGAGAAGGGGGAGCATCGATTCTCGATTCGGCTGCCAGATGTTCCAGAAACTCGGAGCGAGTGGGCGCGAGAGATATCGGCGAGGTGTGGGGCAGAAGGCGCGGCGACGGGCTGCTGTCAGAGAGAGAGTCGGACAGACAAGGCACAGCAGAGGAAGCAGGAAGGGTAGCTGCAGACATTCCAAGGTCAGGAGAGAGCGATAAGAAGGGACAGGGAGGGGCATGTAGGCCGGGAGATGAAAAGAGACGAATACATAGGGTGGGAGTGGAAATGCGGAGCACCAGGGTGGAGAGCAAGTGGAATGAGACGGGCCAGGAATTGAAAAAGTTTGGTGTCCCCCCCTCGCCCGCCATTGCCGCGGCTCCTGTCCTGCTGTTCGCCGACGCGCCGTGCCGTGGCTTGTCGCCGGCTGGTTGTTAGGCCCTTGTCGTACCCCGCTGAGCGCGGCTCCCCCTCGACCTGCATGCCCTCCTGTCCCTGTCCTGCGTCGATAAGGCATACCCGTGACAGCTTCACATACGTCTCCTGCACAATGTATTGTCTCCGTATCGCTTTGCTAAGCACCCTTCCGTTTCCTGTTCTTTTTCAGGGCGACGACTACCTGCAGTACGCGTCCATGCACCAGGCGGGCGGGCGCGCGGGCGGCCCGGGCGGCGACCGTGGCGTCGGCGGGGTCGGCGGCGGCCTCCAGGGCGGGGCGGGACCGGGCGGCGGCCCCGCCCTCCTGCCGGGCGAGCCGCGCTTGCAGAGCCTGCAGGCCGCGGCCGGCGCCAACCTCACGGCCAAGGACGGCGACTGGCAGATTGTCAGCGGGACCAGGTGCGTGTGGGAGAGAGGGGTTTTCGGCTGAAACTGGGGCATGAGGAGTTGGGGGCACCCCGGGCACCTTGTAAAGCCAGGGGGTAGTACGAGGAAAACACACACGCGAGTACGGGGTAAGGGGGGAGAGGGGAGGAACATAGAGAGACAGAGCGATAGAGCGATAGAAAGAAAGAGAGAGAGAGGGGGGGCTGGCCGTTTCACCTTACGGCCCCTCGACGCCGCAGTCGCCGTGTCGTCATTCATAATCAATGAGGTGCACGCCACACCACGCCACGCCACGTCACGCCAAAGTGTTTGTTGGTGGCTAAAGGCCACGCCTGCTTGTGTTGTCTGGGCGCTGGTCTGGTCGTCGGCCGGCGCGTGAGCGTGAGTGGGACGATTCGCGAAAATTAAATTATCGACCGTTCCGCGACACAACTGCCAGCCGCTGCCACCACCCCTCCCTTTTCTCCCGCCCCCGCGCACCCCGCTACTGTACTCCACCGCCCCCTCCCCTCAACCCGTGCCGCGGCGAGACGGTTTGACGCGGGGTGATTTACAACGCCCACCCGAGGAACTCGCTGCCGCGCCCAACTTTTGTTTTCAACTTATTTTTGTTCCTCCACCCAAACTTCTTTCCCCGCTTGGCAGGTTCAAGTTTCTGGTCTTTTCGGCGTTCTTCGACAAGAGAGACGGCAATCGCATGATCCGCATCGTGGGCGCGACCAAGACCCGCCTGCCGGAGCGGGTGTTCTGCCGCTACTGGTACCCGGAGGGGAAGGGCGAGGGCGCCGCCAAGTGGCCCGCCGACCGCACCCTCACCGTGCCGGCCAAGGTGAGCGGAAACTGCATCGAGAGATGGACGTGGACAACTCAAATTTTGGAGGGACAC
>NW_026267226.1:471229-471820 GCF_000697945.3 Frankliniella occidentalis
GGGGTCCTGTTGCTACACCGCCGGCCTACAGTAATAAAAATATTCGGAACTTGTCACCTGCTGGTAAGGTTTGATGTATTCTCACAACAATAATGGCTCCATGACTAGGGCGCGAAAAAATGAGGCACATGGCACTACCTAATTACTACTCAATTTTACTATGCCCCGCAAATGCCAGGGAATGCCACGCGTCGATATAAGAAAAGCGCCGTGCGAGTCATTGTCTTTGCTTTGCTCGTCGAGAGAATAAGTTTGAAACTTTAAAAGTGCCACGAGTCTTAACTAAAATTTTCATAGGCCCCTGCAGCAAATTAAGCTCCCGAAATTTAGTCATGCCCGCCTCAGGCCTGAGGCGAAACAGCAAAAACACGTCTCGCATGGGAAGTGTTAAAGTGGTCTTCCTAGTTCCTAGGACTGGTATGAGAAATATGCCACATTATCCTAGGCCAGGGCTCTGCCGGCGTAACCAGCCAGTTCAACGGGAGAGATGCAGAATTTCTCTTATCCAGCCGCTGCCGCGCCGGTGCGCGATGTCGACGTGGGCTATGTTCCACCCATTTATTCGCAGATCGCAGAGTAGCTCGCCGGAGC
>NW_026267226.1:479588-481829 GCF_000697945.3 Frankliniella occidentalis
TCAAAACTACCGTCGCGTTTGCTCGCCTCTGTTGCAGGTCAAAGTGATCCGAGAGAACTGGAACCTCAAGTACTCGGCGTGCTTCGTGCTGTGCCTGCTCAAGCCCAACCAGACCGTGCCGCAGGCCGTGTCCGTGGTGGCGCGGCTGCGCGTTCGCCCGCACAACATGCTGGCCGTGCGCCAGCTGGAGCGGCCGCGCGACGCGCCGGCCCTCGACCCCAACTCTCTGGCCGTGTGCGTCAAGCCGCTGCACTTCAGCTACAACCGGGTGAGTTCCAGCGGGGCGTGCACTGTGGAGGGCGGGGTCGGGGGTGCGCGAGAGCCACTTTGCGTTGATACAGGTGAAGCACATGGTGCATGGCTGGAGTGAGGAAATCCAGTAAATCTCTTGACAAGGGATGTAAACGCTGACAGCAAGCCTCCCATATGGTAACAAATTCGTTATACACAAATTACTTGGTAAAAACAAAAACTTGGCAATTAAAGCCGTTGGATGGTTATTATAAGGTCGTATAAATGCGGCTATGAATTCACACCGTCATCCCTTTAACGCAGCCATAAAATTCATAAACTCATTACATTTGCCTGTTGTTACGCGCTTACTCAATGATTACTGTTTGCCACTGTGCGCTGGTGCTCAGGCTCACCCCCTCAACCCCCTCCCTCGCAGTGTCGTGTTGGCCCTGGCCCGACGCCAGGATGGCTTTGGCTCGCACCCACCTCATCCATTTTCTGCCCCGTGTTATCCTTTTCAACAAATATGCGCACCCCTCTCTCCCTCCCCGAGAGCCTTCCCACTCATTTGTAGCTTCATTTTCATTTCCGCAGCCAGTTGAGATGCTCGAGTTCCTCGAGTTGAACACGATGCTGGGGGCGGAGCACTTCACCTTCTACAACCACACCATCGGCCCTCAGGTGAGAAAAGAAGAGCCATGTTAGCCGATGTACCGTGAGCCAGCCTGCCAGCCTGTGTACTCAGCCAGCCGCCGTGTGCCCGCAGGTGTCGTGCATCCTGCAGGACTACGCGGCCCGCGGCCGGGTCACGCTGCTGCCCTGGCGGCTCAACATGGCCTCGCAGCGGGAGATCCGCACCGAGGGCCTCTTCGCCGCGCTCAACGACTGCATGTACCGCAACATGAACCGGCACGCGCTCGTCGCGCAGATCGACCTGGACGAGTACATCGTGCCGCGCCACAACCTCACCCTGCCGGACCTGCTCCAGTGAGTATGGCTCGCGTTCCAAAGGGGCGCCAGCTGCCGCGGGCCGGACGGGCCGGGCCGACCGCCGGCCTGGCAGCCCTGCGCGGCGGGCTGGCCTACCCTACGGACCACAGGCGGCCGTACGCCTGGCCGCCCTACGCCAGGCCGCCGTGGAGTGCGGCGAGTACCCTACGGATCATCTAGAAAGTACGCCCTTCATTCGTTCTCACGAACACAACAAGTTCATACTAGCCAAACAAGCCCTCATGGCGCCTGGTAGGTAGGCAACATATTGCCAGCAGTGCATGCGTGCACTGCGGGCTGGCCTACCCTGAGTCTCGCAGGCGCCAAGCTCCCGCAGTTTGCTCAATTAATCTGAGAAAATAAAAACGGACGTACTTTCTGGACTCCCAAACGGGCCACAATAACCTCGGCGCCGGCCGACCGCCCTGCCAGCAGCAGTCGACCTGGCCGGCGCGTTGAGCGGGACGCCGGCCACGGACGCGGGCAGGCCGCCCGCTCGACAGCCGTGTGCGGCGGGCTGGCCTACCCCGTGGACCGCAGGCGCCCGCCGTCCGGCGCGTACAGTTCGCCTGCCGACTGTACATGTACAGCATCGGGATCGCCCCTGCTATCTCGGGTTCCGTCTGTCCGCCCGAGACACGCCTAGAAAGTCTCTCGGTTAGGAGTGCGGCCGCTCCCCCTCCCCCTCTTCAAAGTGGGCTCTATCTCGAGTGGATGGATGTGAAGAAACGCAAGAGGAAAACGCACGGTCATTGGCCAGTCGACTGGTGAAAGAAGACGACGGAATATGAACCTATCCCCATACGTTTGATGAAATTCGAAATTGGGGTGACTTTCAGCGACGAGTCGGTCGGGTCTTGTAGCCGTCTCTGCACTAGCCAAGGTCGGTCACGTTTTGACACTTGCTGTGTGGCGGCGCAGGACGGCCGACGTGATAACAGGCTCGTCCCTCTGTCGAGTCACGCAGTTGACTCCGTTACTCGCTTAACTTGACCCAATTGAAAAAAAAAGTATCTC
>NW_026267226.1:481879-484979 GCF_000697945.3 Frankliniella occidentalis
TGCCTGGAGGGGTGCGAGAGGAAGGGCAGAAGGGGGGGGGGGGGGGGCGCAGCCACCCTTATCGATGGTCTGGAGGGTGGCAGGCGGCCAGGGGAGCCAAGCCGAGCCGCATCGAGCGGACCGAGCCGAGCCGAGCGGGAGCTCCGAGCCGAAGCCCTCCGCCACCTCTGTTAGTGTTCGCCCCGAGCCCGACGCGCCCTGAGCTGACCGGAGCCGTGCTTGGCCTCCCGACCCCATGGCCCGAGCGCGCCCCCCGAGCTGCTGCTCACGGCCGGCCATGTCCTCCAGCAGGTGAGTCGTCTTCGTCGTTCCTGTCGCCGACGAGCGCCCCCGGGTAGACGCTGTGCAGCCCGAACGCGGGCCCTGGCAGAGAAGAGCTTTGAGCGTCGGGGCGGGGCGCCTCGTTCCCTCGGCCTTCACCGTCGCGACCACGCTCGGGTCAGCTGATGCTGCGGGGGCTGGCGACGCTCGCGGCCGAGGACCACAACACGCGGGCGCGGCGACACTGTCCAGTGGGAGGTATCGTTCTCGACGGGGTCCGCGTGCCCCGGGGCCCCCGAGATTACAGAAGCCACGTCGCCGTCGCAGTGCCCGGTGCTCTGCGCCTCGGACGCACGCACGCCCCGAACGTGACGGCACGCGCACTAGCTCCCCAGGACGCTTGCTCACGTGCGGTGAAATATGTACCGCGCGCTGACTGTGGCCGCCGAACTAACGGACACAACCACAACGACCACCAGGTCGGCCACCGGGACTAGGACCGGACCACATCGCCGTGGCCTCTATTTACATTGTGGGGTCAGGTCGGGCGTGGGCGAACGTGTGCGTGAGTGTGGGTGTGGGTGGGGGGCAGACTGGTTAGTTGGGGCGGGGGCTCCGGACAATGCTCCTGGCCGGGCTGCACCGGTGGGTCGGGTCGGGCCCTCGCTGAGGGCGGAGGGGTGCATTGAGACACACCTCCTCGTCGTGGGGGTCGCCGCAGGGGCTCGCTGCCCCGCAGCCTTGCGTGCGCCCAAGACATTCGTTGTTGTGGCCTGTCTCGGCTCGGCCACGGCAGAGGGGCTGCCCCTGCTGCCGCTGTCGGGTACGCCATCATTAACCGCTCGTTGGAGCTTCGCAAAGGAGAGCGAATGAGCGAGAGAGAGAGAGAGCGAGAGAGAGAGAAAGCGCCTAGTGACAAAGGGGGCGCGACTGCACGGCGCACTGCGCCAGTGAGAGGTTATGTCGCCCTGTGTCGCAAGGGGGTGGTGGTGGGGTGGTGGTCGGGTGGTGGTGGGTTGGGGGGTGGTTCTCAGCGGGTTGGCTCAGGCACGCCAAGACGATCGCACTCCCCGCTAGCGCTGCGCTTGGCACAATACTTTCTATATGGTTGGTGACAAATTATTCGTCTATCAACTTATGCTCCGGTCTGATGCGACTGCTGAGGCCTGCGGTGCGTCGTCGCCAGCCCCAACCCCCGGGGACAGACACCGACACTACACACCGCGGCCTGTCCGGCCAAACGAGCCGGAGAAACCGCTTCCTCATGGCGGTCGGAGCCGTACGGGCCAGCAGAGCGATTAGCAAGGGTGACAGGCGGCTTGTGGGCGAGCGAGGACACGAGCCCGGCACCCTTATCAAAGAGTCACTGCTGCGCCCGAGCGACGCCTCGCCCCGCCTCGCCCCGCTCCGTCACACCCCGCTCCGCCACTCCACGAAGAGTTAAACGGCCGGACACCCAACGGACGGGTGCTTGAAGCGGCCGGAGCGAGCTGAGCGCCGTGAGCGTAGGCAGACCCGGCCACCGCGGCTGTCCGACCGCGCCGAGCGTTGCCTAACCCGCAGGCGGCGAGGCGAGCCGCGCCCGCGTGCTCGTGCCTTGCCTGCCAACCGCACGACCGCTGCGGCCCGGGGGCACCCGGGGCAGGGGTGGCCCCTTCCTTTTGTTGTTCCCGGAACGTACTCGGGTAAAGGGTAGGGGTAGGAGACGGTGACTCGCGGGCGGGGCGGGCGCGGTGTGGGCACGACGGTGACGGTGGGAAAGAAAAGGAAGCAGGTTTCTGCGGAGGAGGAGGAGGGAACGAGCAGCGCACATTAAGTGCAGAACAATGGGGAAACCAAACCCCGACGAGAGGGGACAGGAAAGGGAGGAAAAGGGGGCGCCGAGTTTGCTAAAACTCGCCGGTCGGAAGCCGCTCGCTGAAACAGCCAGCGAACCCCCCGTCTTTTGTTCTCGCAGTGCGACCTGGTCACTGACCTCTGTGCCCTTCTTGTGCTTTGTTGCAGGTGTCTGGCGCTGCTGGGGCTGGGGTCGGTCGTCCGGGGGAGCGAAGATGGCAGTCTGTGAAGCGGTCGCTGCAAGGTGGGTTCTCCTCGTTTGTGAAGTGTCGGGTCTCGGCTCGGAGCTGGGAGCACTGTTGTGCAATTTCATCATCCCTGGACTGGAAGCTCATCGACTCCAAGAGGGAGGTGTGGTAGGTTACGGTGGTGGAAGGGGCTGCAAATCCATTTCAACATCAGAAATGTGCCAGAGCGCATCTCGTAAACCTTAAAATGCGTAGAGTTGTCTACTACTATTTGTACTATTAAGAGTAACATTACAAACATTTCGCAATAAGCCGAAAAGCGACCATATTCTTGTCGTGTGCAGTTGCGACACTCACACACATCATTTCGCCGAGTTCAGTGAGGGTGGGGCAGTGGAGTGCACTGTGCCAAGTGTCGGGTGCGGTGAATCTCAGTCCGGGTCGAATCCTCTCCAAGCCGTCCGGTGGAGCGGCACGGAGCGCGGGGCCGTGGCGCCGAGGGGAGGGGCGGGGTTGAGAGCCCCTCGCCACCTCACTCCCTCGCCCCTCGCTTCCAGAGAAGTCGAGCAAAGTACTAAGTATACACATTTGTGCGGCGAGTGAGTGAGGGGGGCGATCGAATTCAATCCATGAGACCCTTCCCTGTCTCTTTCCTTCCACGACATACGTACGGGACGGGAGCACCGGTCTCACCGACCCCCCTCTCTGTCTATTTCACCCTGTTTCTTATTTTCTCCACCCTCTTCCATCACACCTAAACTGTTTCCAGTATTTTCGCCGACGGGAGCGAAAGAAACGAGGGAAGCGGGGGGGGG
>NW_026267226.1:493044-494766 GCF_000697945.3 Frankliniella occidentalis
CCCCCCCCCCTATTACTCGCGGGCGCTGGTGTACCGACGGATTTGAGGTGCGCGAACACTCTGAACGCCGTATGGCCGCCTTGCTTGCCAAAGCTTTGGCCTTGTGTTTTTGAATGCTAAATTGTGGCATTATTTTAGAGACTGCTAATTGTTGTCCTCTTTGCTAGCCTAAATTTTGCCTCCTTCTAAATGAACGCCAACTTTTGGTCGTTTCGAAGGACAAATTTTATTGGCAAGCGAAGAGACCAACAAAATCCAGAAAATAAGCCAGATTCCGACCTTTTCTCCAGGTGGCTGGGCAAGAAGCTCAACATCCGCAGCGCCGGCTCCTTCTCCTTCCAGAACGCCTTCTTCTACCTGCAGTGGCAGGACGACCCGCTGGTGGACAAGCACGGCCTCGACAGCCGCCTGCTCACCGCCCGGAAGACGACCCGGCGCACCAAGCTACACCCGCACAAGCAGCGCTCCAAGTACATCGCACGGCCAGAGTTCGTGGTGGGTCTCCTTCCTTGTTCTCTTTCTTGATACTTATTTTTTTTAGAAATGGCATGTGACCGTTTTCTCAACTCCTTCCCCGCGTGCCGATCAGGTCGAGGCCGGCAACCACTTCGTGTGGGAGTTCCTGCCGGGCCACGGCGCCATCAACGTGCACCCTTCGGCGGCCATTCTGCACCACTACCGCGTGTGCGAGTTCGGGGGCGACGACTGCGTCAAGTCCTCGCACGTCGTGGACCGCACGGCGCACCGCTACAAGGACCGCCTGGCCGCGCAGGTCTCCAAGCGCTGGGCGCTACTCAGGGAGGACTGCCACCTCGGCGACCTGTTCGTGCCGCCGCCCGGAGAGGAGGGGGCCGCGGGGGCGGGGGTATCGTCGCCTGCGCCGCCCCTCCAGCACGGTGCCTCAACGGGTCCTGCGGCCGCCCCCGCGCCCGCCCCCGCCACCGA
This sequence comes from Frankliniella occidentalis, assembly GCF_000697945.3. Lineage (NCBI taxonomy): Eukaryota > Metazoa > Arthropoda > Insecta > Thysanoptera > Thripidae > Frankliniella > Frankliniella occidentalis. Next base: position 493,990 of record NW_026267226.1, read on the forward strand.
CCTGGAGCCGGGCGCGGACCCCGGCGACGAGCCCCCGGCGGAGCCCGAGACCAAGCAGAGCTAGCGAGCGGCGGGGGCGGCGCCGGCCTGGGCCCGCGGGGTGGGCGCCGGGGGCGGCCTGCAGAGGCCGCAGCGCCGCCGCAGGGCCTCGCCGGGCCGCCGGCGGAGCTTCAACCGCAACCACATGGGGCAGGACTACTAAGCGCCCGACGCCTCCCAACGCCGCCCCCCGCCGCCCCCGCCATCTCTCTCGCCCCTTCTTACTTGCTCCTGCCGCTGGCAGCCCTGCAGAGTAACAGGATCTCCCTACCAGTCTATTCCATGAGGGAAAAGAAACCTGTTAATGTTTCATACCAGAGTACGTGTTCAGTCGGTGTGTCGATACATGTATGTATTCTGATTAAGATGAACCTAGCGCCGCCTAGCTGGGGACTTCAAAACCAACTACATATCGGACACGGACACCCACTAGTAAACCTACCGGAGCAGCCGTGGTTACCTAGACAGGGCCAGACTGTCGGGATGCCCTTTAAAAATTAACTACCGTACTTATTGTGTACAGGATACAGTATGCCGTCCCACTGTATACAACCCCTCGGATTTTGTTTCCGCTCTCCCTCCGAGAGCACAACGCACACGAGCAGTATTTATACGCCGTATCATACTGATTCACTGTTAGAATATGTTGTTTACAATAATGCCCTCCTGTAACGGAAGATATATTAGACGCTGCGCGCCGAAGGGTGTCTCAGATACGAACTATAGTTATAATATATA
>NW_026267226.1:494816-496129 GCF_000697945.3 Frankliniella occidentalis
CGACCCCACACGGTGAACCAAGTGGGACGTACCGCACGCCCCGTCCTTGAGGGAGCAGTAAAGGGATAGGAGGAACCGTCGGCGGCCCAGAGGGTCTGTGAGGAGGAAGGGGAGGGGGGGGGGCGCATGGCCGGGGGCAAAGAGGTCTTGTGCTGCGACCCGGTCGCCGTCGGGTCGGGGGTCGGGTGGGGGTGAGGAGACTCTGGGTGAGGTCGGCGGGCCGGAATCGTATGTACTTCAGCTAGTACCTTCCGCTAGACCACGCCGCGGCGAATAATACAGGGGTTGGCCCACGTGACCCCCTTACTTTGCTTTCTACTGGTCCGCATGCAAACGTGTGGGCGGGTCATACTCACACGGGGCCACAAAGGCACCACGGATAGCGACGGTAGGCAAGGCACAAGGCAAGCCCCCCCCCCCCCCCGCCTGCCTGCGTGCGGAACAGTGCAGGCAAAATAAAGGAAAGGGCCTTTGGACCACACTTCATGCACAGACACTGCACGCACCCACCCAAGCCCGGCCCAGGCCCGGCCAGAATCAGGGTCAAAAGTAGGCAGGTCAGGTGAGGTCAGGAGGGGTCGCGAGGAGACAGGACACTTGCTTCCAGTGCACCCTACTAGGTCGTGTGCGGGTGACGGGCGCGAAGCACTGCCGCGGTGCCGAGGGCTGGGCTGGGCTGGGCTGGGCTGGGCTGGGCTGGACTGGGCTGGGCTGAGCTGGGCCGGGCTGGGCTGGGCTGGGCTGGGCTGTGGGCCGGTCAGCTGACGTGACCGCGAGGGCGGCGGGCCGGGCCGATGCCATCGCCGGCGGGCCAGCAGCTAAAGCGGGCGCACGCCCGGCCTAATGTCTGTTCGTGCGGCCGACACCACCGCTTATAACCAACAGTTGACATTTAAGTGCGTGACAAACGATATCTCATCTTTTCTCGAGTAAGTGTTTTACAACGATACTCCATTTTCACGGTTATCACACTCTGTAATTGATTTAATAGGCCACACTCACTCTGGGGCTTGGACGGCTAGGACAACACCTTTAACTTTTCATTTTTTTAAAATACAAACGCTCTATTGATCTTAACCTGGCGCTTTTGGAGTCGCCAGTGCAAAACCCCCCGGCAATTTGCACCCGATGTCGGATCGTACGACGAGATCCTTGTCGTCGCTCGAGTGACACCGAGTGACACGTGAGTGCTCGCCGCGATACCCTCTGCTGATATCTCTCTCGGTGACGCGGGCAGTGTTAGCGGCGCGGGAGCGCGTGATCGGGGGTTGCCGCGGGGCGTGAAATGGCACCAGCGGGGCGCGGGGCGGGGC
>NW_026267226.1:502429-514741 GCF_000697945.3 Frankliniella occidentalis
GTGTCTCGGTTCAGGAGTAAAATTCGCCCAATCGAATGAAGAATGTTTTGCACTTGATTTTGAGAACAATATCTCTTGTAGTGAGACATATACGCATTATTCAAAGCACTAACCAACTGCAGGTGGATCCAAGTTTGATTGGTACTGGAATCAAGCGTATTTGTCATACTTCATGAAACTTGCCAGTGAAATTGATCTCAAATCCAGTGTAAAATAATCTTCATTCCATTCAGTTCATTTTAGTCTTGAACCACGAGAACCCATTTTTTTGGGCGAGTAAGAGAGTAAAACGTGCATGCTGTGAAAATTGTCAAGGAGATCAGAAACACAAGAAAAACGATGTTCTAAATTTTCGTTTGCTTCAATTGCTTTGCTTCATTGGTACTTGAAGTGCAAGAAAGAGTAGTAATCCTGCTATCGAAGTTTCTTATCAGTTTTATTTCAGCAGTAATTTTATCATGTTCAGTGTAGGCGTTGCTGACTTGCAGACGCACGTTATCTGTATCTTTCCGACAAAGGTAGTGAATCGACGCTCAACTTCCTGTATTCAGTTTTTAGACTTTTGACCTGCGTTGCGGGGAAATGAAGCCTAGGAATGACTCTTTATTATGTAAGGGGACTCTCAAAGCGATCCTTGCCCATTTAACTGAATTCAGCGGTACGGTTCAGTAAATGGCCATCTGCCGACTACTAGGCACTACTAGCCTTCGGTAAAATGAGCCAAGTCAGTAACTGTTGACGACAGGGCGCGACTGTCATATTGACTTAGGTGTAAGTAGTAAATACTGTAACTCCTTGCCGCTTCACCCGGGCAGTACTTTCACTGCCACTCAGGCGCTGCCGCTGCAGCATTATATGCCAGAGGTTCCGGTGACCTCCATTTGATTTCATGTTAAGACGATATTATTATGAGGGGGTATTGTTTGGCTACTGAAGAGTGGGGGCTGGTTTTGGCGGTGGAGTTGTTTTGGCTTGGGATGAGAAAAGGTGTTCCTCGTATGAGCACACACAGTCCAGTCTCGATAAGACCTTTTTCCACCCTTGTCAAAATTACCCCGCTTACTGTTACCCCACCACTCAGCGGTTCCTCAAACTTGTCTGTAATATTTGTATCCAATATTTTGTTACTTACCGTTATGATATACTGAAGTGGCCCAACATTATTTATTAAACTTATGTAAACAGTATGTTGAAGAATAAATCTCAGGATGTAGTGATTTGGAATGAAGTTGGTGATCTAAAGACAAAGTGCCAACTAGTTTGACTACTGAAAATCTGTTGTTTCAAATAAATTGTGAACGTCCATACATGCGATTTGTATGCATTGGGCATTACAAACTTTTGATTTTAATGCCCTTTGAGAATGTGCAATAAATATTTGATGCAGACGTATTTGTTTTTTATTATTTTTCTTTACTGACTACGCGCTTGCTAATTTGTTTACTAAAACGAGCTTCTCGCTCCAGCCCCTCCCCGCCTCGCCTCCCCTGCCAGTCGTGCGCCCTTGTTCAAAAGCTTCCAGCGCTCCGCGCGCTTGCACCGCATTGGCCCCCTCCCCTGGGAGCTGACCAACCAAAACCGGTAGCGCTCTGGAGAAGTCTTGTGGGGCCTCTCAAAGGCGGCGGACAGGTGGTACACAATACACGCATCTAGAACTGCGGCCGCGGTCGGTGTGTACGTCGCTGCTCGCTGCTCTCTTTCTCTGAGTCAGTGGAAGTGCCGAAGTGGGAGGTATCTTCAAGGATTAGTCAGCGAGCGAAGTCGACGAGCCTATAAATACTGGTGAGAAGGCCCGCCGCGCTCAGTACCCAACGTCATATGGCCAGCTCCACCATGGGAAGCGGACACTCCAGAGGCAAACGTAAGTAACCTTCAAGCGGACAGGTGCAATTTCCCTTGGGTCTGGTTGCCAAACCTCGAGTGTTCAGCACGCAAAGCACTCCTTTCACTTCCTGGCGTTTCACGAGCTGTTATTAAATGGGACTTGTCGGCAATGCGTGTCCGACGGTCTTTTCGTTCAATGTCATGTCCGTACACCTGACTTGTGGTGGGCTATCAGCTGACCAGTTTCAACTGAGGAATGTGACAAGGACACCCACCTGGTGAAAGGTGATGGTCCTTGAGAAAGTCCGAAAGAGCCAAGGCATGCTATAAGATTTAACTGTGATGTGAAGAAATTTTCAGAGTTTCATTATTAGTTGATCTCTCATCCATGTTCATTCAATTTTACGTAGTTTGCTTTTTGCAAATGTACCCTTTCCTTTGTTAGAGGAATAAGACCTTGACCTACCTCAAGTCTCTTAGTTTAGTATCATTCTTGCCTATGTCAGACTTTGGTTTCATATTCAGGATTACTATCTGCCATCGACTTTGGTTTGAAGCAAGATTTGTTCTATCCATTCATTCGGAAGCATACTCAATTTATTTCAAAGTACCAACTCCAGTTTTTGAGTAGCAGCGCTAATTCATGTAAGAGACTGAACTCGTCCGTTAGTCTTCACAGTACTGTTATTGTGATTAATTGTTAAATTTACACCACTGCTTTTTAGTGAATGCTAAAATTTGGGTTGTTTGCTAATAGCATGTAGTTTTAGGCAATTTTGCATGGAACTCTTGATTTATTTTTATATTCTTTTCTAGTTGAAATAAATCCTAGACGCACTAAAAAGCCAGGTAAGAAAGCATATTTATTTGCAATGTTTGTGCATTTTAATTGCTTTTTATTTGCTTGTAATAGAAAAAAAAACTTTCATAATGCAAAATATTTTTATACCTGAAAATGTGTGGGTGTGTGTATTCTAGTCTGCTTTGTCCAAAATGTTAGTCAAACTAAACTCTAGCAATGATAGCACGTTATTCTCCATCTTTGCAGACAATGATGGGTCCAATGGTGGCACTACTCCGTCTGATTATGTCGAAGACTATGTTTGCAACGAGTCTGATCTTCAGGAAAATGAGTAAGTAATACATATTTATTCATTTATTCATAAGTGATATTTATTGGTACCTCTATCTTTCCTCACTAAAACTTACCTGAACTTACAAATGCTTTCTCTTTTTATTATTTTAGGATGAAAGCATTTGACATGCCTGATGACAGTGGCAAAGTTCTTGTGATCAAACAGAAAGGGAAGATAACTGCAATTGGCTCAAAATGCACACATTACGGTGCTCCACTCATCAAAGGTGTTCTTGGAGATGGCCATGTTCGCTGCCCTTGGCATGGAGCATGCTTTAATGTCACCACTGGTATGTATACTGATAGGTACTCACCCAGCAGCATTTATAAATGTTTGCTTCATTCTATTAGAATAATTTTTTCTTTCAGGTGACATTGAAGATTTTCCAGGCCTGGACAGCTTACCTTGTTTTGATGTCAGCGTTGAAGATGGACGTGTTAAGGTGAAAGCTCACAAGGATGCATTGAAGTCGAGCAAAATTGTTAAGGCCATGACGTCCCCCTGTGGCAAAGACTCCCGGACATTTGTAGTAATTGGTGGAGGTTCGTGTACAATATTTTATTTTTTTAAAGAAGTTTTTCACTATGAAAAATAAAACCTTAAGATTATTTGCTTTGCTTCCAGGTGCTGCTGGCGCATGTGCTGTTGAAACCTTGAGGCAAGAAGGTTTCTCAGGCAAAATCATAATGATCACATCTGAGCTTGCTTTACCATATGACCGTATTAAGTTAAGTAAAATGCTAGATGCTAACATAGCAAAATTGCAACTTCGGGAGGAATCCTTTTACAAGGTAATGTATCCTACATTTATGTTGCAAGAATTAATGAGGTATCACAAACTATTCATTATTTTGAAATTAATCATTAATTAATATTTGGTTCAGGATCATGGCATTGAAGTGCACACTGGGAAAATTGTGTCATCTGTTAACACAACTGATAAGAAGGTGTGTCTAGATGATGGCAGTGAGATAAGTTATTCTCGACTTCTGGTTGCATCAGGATCAAGGTGAGTTCCAGTTCATTTAGACCTTCCTTCTGAAAGCATTTTAAAAAGTAACTATGCTGTTCATTTAAAATGAATCCAATCTTTTTTCATTTATATCAGAGCAAATACTGCAAATCAACCTGGCTCAGAACTTGGAAACATCTTTTCACTTCGTACGATTGCTGATGCTAATTCAATTTTCAAAGTCCTCAACAAAGAGTCAGATGTCGTGATTGTTGGAGCTTCTTTCATTGGTATGTGACTTAAAATTCTATTAGATTTCTTTTGTTCTAGTGGATTAAGAAATTCATTTTGTAATTGTTTTTTTCAGGAATGGAAGCTGCTGCCTATTGTGTTGGGAAAGTAAAATCTGTGACTGTTGTCGGCAGAGGGTCTGTTCCTTTCGAGCCTATTCTGGGCCAGGAAGTGGGGGCTCGTATCAAGCAATTGTTTGATGAGAAGGGTGTCAAGTTTTGTTTGGGGTTGGATGTGTCTAGCTTTGAAGGAGAGGATAGCGTTAGTAGAGTGAAGCTGTCAGATGGTCAGGTCTTGCCTGCCAATGTTGTGATTCTTGGGATTGGTGCCCAGCCTAGTACTTCCTTTTTACTAGATAGTGGTATTGAAATGCAACGAGGCGCCATTGTGGTTAATAAGGTAAAAGCCATTTCTACCCAGTCTGAAGTTGAGATGTAAAAGGAGTTTCCAAAATGGTAACCATTCACATTGTGTGTTTTTACAGTTTATGGAAAGCAGCATCTCTGATGTGTTTGTTGCTGGAGATGCAGCATATGCTCCAGTTTTTGCTGCAAATGATCGTGCTGCAAGTATTGGACATTGGCAACTTGCACATTATCATGGCAGAATTGCCGCTCTTAATATGGTTGGAAAACAAACTGAATTAAAAAGTGTGCCCTTCTTTTGGACCATGTTGTTTGGAACTAGCGTTCGTTATTCTGGTAAAAAACCATTCAGAGTAAAATTAAAACTTCTTAATAAAGAAATTTCATTTGACACTTGTTATTAATAATCTACTCTATTCTGTTCCAGGGTACGGGGCAGGTTTTGATGACATTATTATCACCGGTGATCTTGCTGCCTTATCTTTCATCGCCCATTATTGTGTTGGAAATGAAGTTGTTGCTGTTGCTACTGTAGGCAGTGATCCTGCTGCTGCTAAATTTGCTGAACTGCTTGGTTTGAAGAAATCTCTCTCTAAAGATGATGTGAAGACAAATGGTAGTTCATGGGTTAATGCTTCTCTCTTTTAATAAGGGTTATTATTTCCTTTGCTTTTATTTTGTGCAGACAAAGATTAGCCTCACGACCAAGTAATCAGTATTACTCCTGTGGAAAATATAAATCTATCCTTTCCCCACTGTGTAAACTCTTCTTTCACCCTTTTTGCTTTGTTAACATTTTTTTTCCAATTACCACTTTTCCATTTTTGTTGTTCATATCCTCTGATATGAAACCAACATTTTACTGTTCTAAAAATCATCCAGTGATAAGAATTTTTTCTGTGTTCGAGTTTATTATGTTGGAGCTTGTGTGAGCAATATTTGGCAGAAGACTTAACTATTTAAATGATAGTACTAGGTATTTGCATAATGAAGACAATAGATATTTTTTTTCTATACTCTTTAATTTGTCTGGTCTTGTGTACTTACTCTAACTTGCACTGTTCTGTGCCTTGCTGTTATGCAAGTTTGCTATTGTGATATTAATTTGTCCATTTGTTTTAAATGTTACCTCTTGAAATTCTTGAATATGAAATGTATTCCATTAAATCATTAACTCTACATCTAAAATAAGATTGTTTTTCAACTGTGATAGTTCTAAAATGGAATTATGTACTTATGTTTTATTTATTTTTATTTTTCTAGTGCGTGTAATGGTTACACCAGTTGTTATACCTGTGAAATGCTAATAAATCAATTTTGCACTTGCACAAATGTGATCTTGTTATTATACAAATTATTGATTCTCTACCACCAAACCAAGACTTGTTGGACATGGGACAGGGGAAGTCCACTGCTGTCTATGATGTTTTGCTGAATTGTCGTCAAACCACAGTATGAACTGTAGAAGTGTGACCGTAGAAACATGGCATCGTATGAATACATGTTATATGTTATGGTTCTGTTCTTAAAATTGTATTTTAGTATTCATTGAATTTAACTCAACTTCCCTATGAAGTTTTCATACCTGAAGCATGGCAACCAACATGAGTATGTAGTATTTACCACAGACCAACAGAAATAATAGAAATATATTTGCTGATCCTTAAACTCAAGTTGTGAAAAGAGTTCCCAACTGAGTACATCAATGAATTGTGTGGAGAACTGAACGCTGTGTAGTATCTGCTATCAACAATTAAGGTCTTGACGACGAGTGTACCTTCTTTCTCATTTTCTAATCCACCCCACTTTTCCAACCTATGGGATGGGAACGCCCTGTTCCTTGGCTCCACATTAGATTAACTTTTTGTCACTATATACTCTGAAATCCTTCGAAAACTATTCATTATCGATGTTTCAAGCCGTTGCCTGCTGTGCCACAAGAATTTTTGGTTGAAGACATGCCATCATGAAACGCATGGCTGGGGGCCGAATCTGATTGACATCCCCTTGGGCTAAGCTACTCTAAGGTAAAGTCACCCGGCTAGGGCTCGGTCTACGGTAATGTGGTTCTTACATCTTGTAGGCTGCATGTCATGCCATATTGTTCTGACAGTTAGTTTTTTCAAATAACCATTAATAGTCAATCTTCTTTTGTTGGATTTATTTACATATCTGTATCCAATCCTAACCTGACTCATTGACAGTCAGTAATTTTGTTGTTGTTTCATATCTGCCACTCACCTCGAAATGTCTCTCATTTCATATATCTTTAAGCTAATCTCTGTATCCATTTCAATCGTAACAAGGAACCTATTCAGTGTTCCCTTTTTGAAAGCCTTGGGCTGAAATGTACTCTTGACACACTTACACCTGCCAGGAGCCCACTTTATGTGTTCAATAATCACTTTAATTTGGTCCTGTGAGCTGATATTACTTTTTGATTCCCTTTCCCCTATTTGTTATTGTGTAATTTTTAGCTGTTGATATGAGTTTTTCCTGGAGCAGAGGTATATTTGAGTCTAACTTGACCCTGTTATTGTTTCCCAAATTGAGAACGGGGAATAACTTTTGTTTGCTTTGGTTTAAGCAATTAACTTTTCTTTTCAGTGAAAGTATGATGTCAAATACACTAGCATTGTCACCTTCATCACCGACTGATCTTCCTATTGGAGAACCTACTGCTGCAGATGATGCGTTGTCATCAGATGGATCAAATGCTATGGAAACCCACATTTCCTTCCATCCAACCACTGAAGAACTAGAGGAAGATGACTTTAAAGAAAACTGCTCCTCTCGTACTTTAGTTGCTCGTAATCAAGCAAAAAAAGCTAAAAGAGTGCGTTTTTTAAGAAATGGAGATCGTTTTTTCAAAGGTGTTGTCATGCCTGTGGCAGCTGAGAGGTAAGTCCTACTGCTCATGATTTATTTCCAAAAGTTCCTTTCTCTGAATTTTCATCCTCTAATGAGTACATTGCTTGTGTTCAGATATAGGTCATTTGACAGTTTATTGTCAGACCTTACTCGAGCATTGGAACATAGTGTTACACTGCCCTCTGGCGTGAGAACTATCTACACCATGGATGGTCGTAAAGTGCAGTCTATAGACCAACTTGATGATGGAAAAGAATATCTCTGTTCAGGGCCAGGAGAAACTTTCAAACGTGTTGATTACTCCAACAATAATGGGACCTTGGGCAAAAAGAAACCAAATGCTGTGTATGTCACTTGATATTGTCTTTCCTGTATCCTTACATTTTTTGTGTTTTATACCTGCACTTTTCTGGTAATTTATTTTCCCTTCTAGCCCTGGTGGTGGAGACAGACCACGATCTGGAGGGACATCTCGTAGCGGTATTCCAGAATTTGTGCGACCTCGTATTTTAACTTTAGTGAGGAATGGTACAAGACCTAGGAAAGTAGTAAGATTGCTTATTAACCGCAGAAATGCCCCATCAATGGATCATGTACTATCCTGTATCACTGAGGCGGTGAAGTTAGACACAGGGGCAGCAAGGAAAGTCTTCTCCCAGTCTGGTGTCCAGGTAGATTATATTTCCAGTTCTGAGTTTTGGGATCAGTGAAAATAGATGGCTGTCCTTCAAAAGAGATTTTTTTGCTCTAGGTTACCCAGTTTGAAGAATTTTTTGGTGAGGATGATGTTTTTTTTGTGTATGGTTCAGAACGATATTCTCAGGAAGATTTTGAGCTGGATGAGGAAGGTATGAATTTATATTTGTGGAATTATTCTTGGGAAAGAAATTTTAACTGCTTTCATTTAATGGTAGTGGTATCAAGGCTTTACTAGTTATCTACTAATTATGTATATGTCTCATTGATAGAGTACAAGTCCATTCAGTCTCAAAGGAAAGGGGCTATGTGGAATCGTGGTGGCAATGGTAGAGTGTCAGCACCTGGTAATATATTGTGTTAATGTCTCCAATTATTGGTCTCAATTTATAATATCTGATTTATATCTTTGGGTTGCAATCTATTAGGTGGAATTATGCCCAAAATGCCTGGTAAAACAAAGGCAGCAAAATCTCAGTCTGAAGCGGTGTCGGGTACTACTGACCCAAATATTCCATCTGCCATCAATACCAAGTACCTTGTGTTGGAAACTATTGGAGATGGGAACTTTGCTCAAGTTCGAAGATGTGTTGACCGGTAAGGGTATACAGTTTTGAAAGTTAACTTGTTTTTTAATCTTATTTTTATAATTTATTGTTCTACTTCTGATTTACTTATAATTTGCAGGTCTTCAGGTCGGGAGTTTGCCTTGAAAATCATTGAAAAATCAAGGTGCCGTGGCAAAGAGCATATGATAGAGAGTGAGGTTGACATTCTGCGAAAAGTACGTCACCCTAACATTGTTCGTCTGTTTGCGGAACATGATGAACCTGAGCAGCTTTATCTTGTGATGGAATTAGTGAAGGTTGTTTATTCCACAGTTTTCTCTTTCTATATTTTTAACTTCTCATTAATAAAATTTACTCATTTAAAAAAAATAAAAATTGTTCCTTTTTGTTCTAGGGAGGTGATCTTTTTGATGCAATTGCAACTGCTACTAAATTCAATGAATGGGACTCCAGTATCATGATACGCAACTTGGCTTCTGCACTGTGTTATTTGCACTCTCTTTCCATTGTGCACCGCGACATAAAGCCTGAAAACTTACTGGTACTGGTTATTCTTTACGTTTCAGTTTAAGAAATCCAATCTCAGTTGGTGGCCTATTATTTTGACTCTTTTTTCACACCATACAGGTTGAAGTTGATGGCCATGGAGTTCACACCCTGAAGGTTGGAGATTTTGGTCTTGCTCAAAAGGTTACTGAGCCATTGTTTTCTGTCTGTGGAACTCCTACATACGTTGCCCCAGAAATTCTAGCGGAGACAGGATATGGGCTCAAAGTAAGTATTATCTATGTATTCTGATTTATTCTCAATCATGATACCTCCATCTAAAGCCTATTGTGTTTTTTTCAGATTGATGTGTGGGCAGCTGGTGTCATCTTGTATATTTTACTCTGTGGTTTTCCACCTTTTGTTAGTACCACAAATGATCAGGAGGAACTTTTTACAAGGATATTAGCAGCGCGTTTTGCATTTACATCACCATATTGGGATGACATTTCAGATAGTGCTAAAGATCTGGTTGCTCATATGCTTCAACCTGTCCCTGAACTTCGTCTCTCTGCTGAAGATGTACTTGACCATCCATGGCTTGCTGTAAGCAATTTTGATTCTTATATATCAGAAAATTGTTTATTTTCGTAAGCTTACCTTAATTCTTTATTTTCAGGAAGCTGGTGGAGTTGAAATGCTTAGAGTCAATAGTGGAGGAAGTTTACTTTATGGTGATACACAGATGGGGGTGCAAAGTGCTGTTAGTCGATAGTTTCTCATGGTTCAACTTTGTTGCAAGTTGGGTGTGGAACTTGTACTCCAAGTTTGCAAGGCTCTTTTCCCTGTGAAATCCAATTTTATTCCAAAGAGAAGTTTATTATGTGCTGTTTATATTTTTATCTATCTACAGTGTAAGTAATTCAAATATCCCCTTGAAGTCAGCCAAAGAAATCACCCTGTTTTGTCTGTGCGCTGTTCCATAATTTTTAAGTGCACTGTTAAAATTCTTACGTAATGTGCTTAGAGTTCCATCAGACTCCCATATCATGTATCTCTAGTTCTTGAATGATCTGTCAATTTAATCAAGGTTGTTTTCTGACTTTAATTGTTAACATTTTGCTGCATTATTTTGAAACATAAAATCTGCTTTGTGTGAGAAATTTTTGTGAATTACCTAGGTAGCTGTATTTTAAAGGGATCTACCTTGTTTTGTGGTTGTGTTCCCCAAATCCTTTCTTGCTCATTAAAGATAAATTGATTCATAGGTTAATTACCAGCTACAACTCAAGATGCACTGTCAAATACCTGTACTAAATCAATTATATGTTTATCAGCATTGTATATTTATGATCAATTGTTGTGTTTCATGGTTTAGAACATACAAGTTATTGCATTTTCGTCTTTCTGAGTTCCAGGTATTTCTATTCTCTTAATCTTTAAATGTACACGAGTAGGATTAAAGTTTTTAAGTACCTTTGGCTTGTGTTCTGTAGTTCTATTGTAGCACTGTGTTACAAGTTGGCTCAATAGTACTTGTTTCAGGCTTGTCCAAAATGAACACAGTCAGTAGTATTTGGTAAACATTCTCGAAGAGTGTCTCTTCGGTTGGGTAAAATGACACTTAATGTGATCGTATTTGCTTTGGCTGTGATACAGAGAGGAACTAACTAGTAAAGGTACCGGATACATAAATTTTTCTTTGTTTTCAAATTTATGTAGGCCGAAGCAATTCTTTAAAATGTTAGCACTACTTCGTTTATTTACAGATTATAATCCTTTGGTTTCCTCCTACTATTTGACCATTGCATTGATTTTTTTAATAACTACATTAACGCCCAGCCTTTTGAAGTATGATTTTTTGAAATATTTTTTCAAATTTTGTAGCTGATTTGTAAATTGCTGTTGCTTATTGGTATTCCTAAGTGGCCAGCATTCGTTTAAAAAGGTGCCAAAGTGTTTTTTTTTATTAACTTTTTATTACTGTTTTGTGTTACATTTTTACTGCTGTTATCCCTTTTTCTACCATTTAGTATTTTGTGGTAGAAGTGTAAGTTTGTAATATTTTTGGAACAAGCAGTCTTTAGTCTTCATTATTATTACTTTTGTTACAATTTGCTTGGCATAACTTTTATGCTCTGTTACTTTTGCTCTCTTATGTTGATCATATTTCCCACATCACTTCTTTTTCCTTAAAATCATCTTGCCATGTACTGTATAGGATAGCTCAATGTTTAAAACAATAATCAATTAAGGATGTGTCTAGTGCTGGAACACCTCTCCAAAGCCCATGAATCTCTCAGGTTTTAATTGAATGAGATCAACTGAATATTTTGTACAATTTTGATAAGTGCAGTCGAAGTTGCTGCCATATCAAATATTTTATAGATTGCTGTTCAACCGCATGTTTTGTGGGTTTGCAAAACAGAATGCTCCATTCGCATAGTTGTGCCCATGAAGTTTATATAAAGAGTATTTTGCTACACTAGAATTTTCTATCGTATTTATTTTAGAGATCACCTGTCGCTATGGCCTTTGGCCGTAAAGAAACTCACTTAAATTTCTTTCAGGAAAATCTCCACACGAGTGCAAATTTCCTCCGCCCGACCACCTCTCTCCAAAGATGCGCACAGACGAAACCAGCACCTGCAGCTGCGTGGGTGTCTGCGTCTGTGTCTGCTAGTATGAGAAAAATTTAGATTTGGACCAATCACCGCCACGATAGTTAACTATTTTCTCATACTTGCAGGCTCATGCACACAAGGCACACGTATCTGGACGCAGCTTTAATTCATTGCCCGCTCCGCCTTTACGCGGAACCGCCAGGAGCGGGGGTCTGTACGGGGAACGCCACCGCACCGCGCCGCGCCATTTGGCGGGAAGGGAAGTGCGTCACAGCGCTGGCGGGAGGGGAGGAGATGCCAGCGCACTCCGGCCCGGCCCAAGTAGTGTGTTATCCTGCCGCCCAGTCCCGCCCCGCCCCACCAGGATAACTATGACCAGCTCGGTGTTGATGGACCCTTCCGCCCAGTGCCAGGTCCCTAGCCCGTCTCAATTGAGCAGCAATTGTAGCGGTGCCGCCGGCCCGCCCCTCCCCTTCTCTCCACCTTACGCCCCCCCCC
>NW_026267226.1:524701-527699 GCF_000697945.3 Frankliniella occidentalis
CAGGATGGCCGAGGGCCGGCGCGTCGCCGCGCTGCTGCTGCTCAGCCCCGTGCTGCTGCTGGTCGCGATCCGGCCGGTCAAGGCCGCAGAGAGCAACCACACCCCCGGGGCGGGGCCGTGCTACAAGCAGGAGACGTGAGTGCGCCGTCCTCGCCCAAAGTCTTTACCACACCAACCCTCGTTTAACTTGCTCGCCATAATATGCCATCCCTCAGATACAACGCGACCGTGGAGACGACGGTCACGGTGCAGGTGAATAAGACCAAGTACGACTGGTGTCTGGGGGGCTTCATGCGCTGCCAGGTGTACAGGCTGGAGAACGTGGACCGGTTGCAGAATGTGGTGAGTAGCCGAGTCTTGATTTCCTGTAAAGGGTGTGCATTGGGGGAGTGTGGGGTGTGCACAATACACCGTGTACATCGTATGGACTTTGTTTTTTCTGTAGACCCAAGTGCACACACGGAACATCGAGACGTGCTGCCCGGGAACAGAGCCCACCAGGCCGCCCGTGACGGGGAAGAACGTGTCCCTCCACTGCGTGCCCATCAGGCCGCCCACCACGACGACGACGACAACCACCACCACGACCGTGGCGCCAACGACCATCACCACGACCACGCAGTTGCCAACGACGCGCCCCACCATGCCACCGGTCACCAAGGCCCGACCCACCACGACGACGACCACCACCACCACAACGACAACAACAACTACTACGACACCGCCACCCACCACACCCACCACAACCACCACTACGGAGGCAACCACAGCAATGGCGACTTTCACGACACCGAGGGAGAGTGAGTATTTGCCTGAACGAGCCCGAGAGGGGTAGTGTGTGGCGTAGGGGTTGCACTCACCATGCTTGCTCTCTGTTCCTAGCGTGTCGCATGGGGCTGTGGGGGCGGGGGTGTTCGTACGAGTGCACCTGCGGCGCGGGCTGGCCCTGCGACCAGGACACGGGAGCCTGCCCTGCCGGGGCCCCTGGCCCCGCCATCCCCTCCCTTCCCCCCGCCACCTCCACCAGACCCACCACGACCACCACCGTCACGCCGTCGCGAGCCGCCACTGTAAGTACCGACCGTGCTGCTGGGCTGACCCAACCACCCCAACACCCCAGCGTGCCCGTGAAAACAGCAGACACTGCCCCACCCCAACCCGCCCCGCCCTCTGGCCCTCGCACCGACGAGCCGACGCCCACGCCGTACCCTTACACCTACTCGTACTCGCGGCCCGCCATCACCAAGGCCACGACCGCGGCGCTGCCCAGCTTCGAGGAGTCCAACAAGGTCCCTGACCAAGACAAGAACGCCGGCAAGAAGGTTGACATGGGCGCCGACAAAAGCCCGAGGCCGTCGGTCAAGGAGGTGGAGGAGACGGTGGCGACCAAGACCCACAAGGAGGTGCACCAGGTGGCGTGGCCCAAGGCTGTCGCTCCGAGCAGCACGACGGAGACGAACGACGCGGACGTGTTCTCGGGTTCCGTTGAGACGGATCCGAGCGCCAAGCTGAGGGAAGGCCCGGGGCCGATGATCGTCTCGGTACCTGACTGGGACTTCCCCACCTCCCCAGAGGCATCCTCAACGACAACTACAGCGCCGAGCCCCTCGCCCAGCATGCCAAGCTGGAGGTTCGTCGAAAAACGACCGAGTTCCATCATGAGCGCGCCAGCGACTGCCGCGTCCTCCACGGCAGCCACGGAGCCACCGACGCCCCGGGTCACAACGAGAGCACCGACCCGACTGACGGACCCGCCCACCTCACCGACCACACAGACGACCACGGTTCAGTACGAAGTACAATACGCGTCGCCATCGACGGTACAGTACGAGACGCAGAGCGCAACACGACGCGACGGCCGTGATTACTCTACTTTAGAGACCCACCCTCCACTCCACTATACGACGCCCGTTACAAGGAACGCTCACATTGAACTTGCAATCAGCACTTTATCTCCTCTAAGGAATGACCCAACCACTGCACTCCCCCCTCGACCTCCCACCCAAGTCCATACTGTCGCTTCCATACAACCATGGACTGAACCAACCACACAAGCCCCCACCACACCACCCACCCAACCTTCTACTCAACCTACTCCTCAACCGTTACCTCTCCCAACTCAGGCATCGACTCAGCTCCCGAACGAACCCCTATCACAGTCCACAACTCGACTCGTGACCCAATCTCCGACCCATCCACCAACTAAACCGCAGACTCAGCCTTCAACCGAACCCCCGACGCAACCACCTACACAACGCCTAACACATCCCCCAATTCAACCCCCTACCCAAGCTCCGACTCAACCTGAAAGTCAACCTTCAACTCAACCCCCGACACAACCACCTACTCAACCTCTGACTGACCTGGCAACTCAACCACCAACCCCACCCCCAACTCCACCCCCAACTGCACCTCCAACTACACCCCCAACTCAACCCCCAACTGAACGTCACACTCAACCCCTGCCTCAACATACGATTGAGCGCATGGTAGAAGGGGAAATAAGACAGTCTTCGTCTTCAACCGAACCTGCAGTTTTCCTTTTTACGACACTCTCAACCGTTGTTCCTACTCAACCCCCAACCCACACGTCGACCGAGCCCCCAACGCAACTTACCTCACTCTCAACATTTAGACCTTCAACGCCATCTCCGACCATTCTCCCAACCCAACGTACGACCCGACCCGCCGTCGAATACACAACTCCATTGATGACGAAGCCTCCGCCTCAACCCTCCACTCACTCGCCCACCAGACTCGCCACAACTCAGCCCGCAACGTACCCCCCCTTTTCACAGCCTACTTGGCCACCAGTTGAACGCGACTTGTGGACCTCTCCTTTCACTCCTCGATTTACTATCCGGACTACCACGCCGACAACGACTCAGCCACCCACAGAGCCAAGCACGCAACCACCGACTCAACCACCAACACAACCAAGCACGCAACCTCCCACTCGACCACCTACTCGACCTCCTACTCGACCTCCTACTCGACC
>NW_026267226.1:527749-533658 GCF_000697945.3 Frankliniella occidentalis
GCACCGGCTGGAAAAAAATACACTGCGCTGATGTAGTAGACTAAGACGTCCATATTTGACCAATAGGCGCGTTTTTTTAAAAGGGGGTAATGGGCGACTAAAGAGCCTCGGAGTCTGAGTGAAATAGCCCCATCCCTCCTCCCCCTCCCCCCTCGTTGGCTCCAGCTCTTAGGAGGCCGCACGGTAGGTAGGCAACTTGAAATAAAAAACTCATGAAACTAGTCGACCCCATAAAGTACATCGCCCGCTCCGTTAGTTGGACTTAAAATCGCGCCCGCTGGCCAGGCCAATGCTGCCAGTGAGAAATGCAAAATCGATAAATGAAATGGTCGATAGTCATCGATTGAGGCAAATTCGGATCGAAATCGATTCGTCCCGCAAATCGATGAATCATCGGTTCGAAACTCCATCTCTCACTGGGCTGTTTACCTCACGCTCTTGACTGCGGAGGATGTCCCGTTGGGGTCCTGGCGGGGTCGAAGATCACGTGGGCTTCCGTGTCCCACCTGGTCTTCCCTCGCGCGGAGGGGACGCAGGACGCTCCCCTCGGACCTTGGCCGTGCCAGACGACAAGGAAGACGTCGAGTGGAGTCGACGAGTCTCGCGTCGCGGGGGCTGCCGGCCGGATGACGGCGAGGAAGGAGAAGGAGGATGTCTTCCCGGGGAGCGACGGGATGGGATGGGTCCCGGGACGCTCCACTCAATCTACCCTCCCCCACTCTCCACCCCCTCCATCTTATTCCGTCTTCTCTTCTCCGTCTTCGACGAGACGTCGCTCGCCAATCAGTTAATCAGGGGTCCACTTGGAGGCGGGCATCACGGCCCTCTCAGCGCGGCGGCCGGGGGGAGCCCTGCACGCTGCGGCAGCAACGCATCCGGCCGTGCGTGAGTGGGCTTTATGCCCGTGATGTCCGAGCCCATGCACGCGCCGTGCCCAGCACACTGGACCCGGCACGGGTGCACTGCCGTCGCTTCAGTGATGCGATGGATGCTATTCTCGCCCGAATGAAACGTCTTTGTATTTTTTTTGTGTTCTGGCAGTTTGTCCTCTGGTTTATCTTCTTAGTTCAATGTTCGGCGATCGCCAGCAGCTTCGGCACCTCCACACCCCCGTACGTACCAGCACGGCCGTACTGCACAGTGCTGGGAAGATGAGGCGGAGGGCTGCAGGTGAGTGGGGGCGTGGCCTGCGAGCCTTGGCGCCTGACAGGTAGGCGGCCCGCCCGCACTCCTGCCCGCCGTGTAGCATACCTCCCCGGGGCCTCCAGCAAACTGATTCATAAGAACCCTCAAGGGGCGCTGCCCTATGAGTGCGACAAGGACGGATCTATACGAAAGGTATAGGAGAGGGTTCTTCGGAATCATTCAGCAGGCGAGCCCCCAAGCTTCTCCAGCGGGCACAGCAGAGCCGAACGCCAATCTGTCAGCGCTGCCCGGCGCTGCCGCATCCGCTCGCTCTAGGGGTCTCTAACACCTTGCAGACGTCCCAGTAATTCGTAATCATCAGCGACATCCCTAGAATCTGGCTTTGCACGTTTTCGCGCACGCGGGTGTTTGGAGTCTTGCTCCTTTAACAGTTGCGTGGGCGAGGTAGCAGCAGGAGGTAGCCGAAAACAAGAAGGAAATGATTCGGAAGCAGCAGAGAACGCGTGTGTGGAGTGAGAGAGAGAGAGGAAAAGAAGGATTAGGGAAAGGGGTGGCGTAGAGGGAGGGGGGGAGAAGGGAGGGAAAGAGAGAGAAAGAGGGGGAGGGGGGAGCCCGGCCCTAGCGTGCCCGTACCATCCTGGGTCGTATCGGGTCGCTGCGCTCGCGCTCACGCCGCCCGCCGCGCCGCCCGGCTTGTGTGCGCGTCGCTGCTGTTGTTGCGGGACGCACCGGGACGCACCGCGACGCACCGCGGAGGGACGGGACGCGTACGGGCGGAACTGGGCGCTGGGCGTCGCACAGGTCGACCGCGCCCGAGTGTGTGCATGTGCTTTTGCGTGTGTGTGTGTGTGTCCGCTGCCTTCTGTCATGCCCAAAGACGCCGCCGTCCCCCCCATACGGCGGCGCGAGCACCGCGCGGCCCGCACGCTGGAGGCCCGCGTCCTGCTGACGGCGTCGCGATCCTCTTGACGGAGGCCTGACGGGCGACTCTACGGGCGACCCGCCGCGCCACCGGCCTTGCCGCCGGGCCGGGGATCCCAACTCAGTCCAAGACCATCTTCGGGGAGGCGCACAACCGAGGATGACGACAAGGTGAGTTGTCGGTTCTGGAACGCCGCTCTCGGGATAAAGATAACTGGGGTGAATCTAGTACAGCAATAAAATTCTGTGCGATTTTTAAACAAACATTAATATCAGTGCAAGATTTTCCTCAACATATTCTATTTCAAATTCGCGCGGGGCTTAAGAGCTTTGAACTGATTGTTTACACGATTCTTTATTTCGCTGGCCCTTTGACTCCGTGGTGCGTGTTTGTATTGTGCGGCGGCGCCGGGGGTGTGTCACGGGGGGAGCGGAGCGGGGGCGGCCCGCGACCGGCGTGCTTCACAGAATGGATTGTTAAATCGATGCCCGGGCGGGCCGGTCTCCCCGCCGTGCAGCGCCTCGGCGCCGGGGCGTCAAGCGTCGCGTCACCGCCGCCGGCCGCGTTTCCCGCGCTGTCACTGGCGAGGCTCGGCGGCAGGGGAGGTGCGCTGGCTTTGCGCTGGCTGCACCGCCAGCAGCAGCGGGGGGAGGCTCACGATCACGATGATGAACGCGATGGTAGCGGCCCCGCCGAGTTATTGACCTTCCGGCCCTCAATGCAGAACGCACGCATGTGCGCGCGTGGCGGTCCCCTCCGGTCCCCTCGCCGCCGAGTCCACGAACGGGACGGAATCAAGCCTCGCTGACCACCACCGGAGGCGGGGGGGACAGAACCCGGGCCCACTGCATCGCATGGTCGGTGCGCAATGGATGCACCTCAGCGAATGAATGTATCGCCAAACAAATTTTTCTCTTTCTTTTTGCGACCATTAACATAAACATTGACTGGCTTTCCGTTTTGAGCTGCATCGGGTTGGGCGCTGTGAGCGTGAGCCGTGGCCGAGTGTCCCGACACCTCTGGCGTTCGCATTGGAAGGAGAACGACGAGGACGGGGAAAATGTACAGGGAGATGGAAGGGAGGGGACGGGAAATCGCAGGGATCAGTGCTGCGCATCAGGCCGCCGGGGCCCCACCGGGTCCCACAGCGCTGGATGACAACATCCTGGCGACGCGCAGCAGCGCTTCGCAGCTAGGCAATAGGCACTCCCCTCCCCTCCGGACTCGTCCTGCGCAGCGTAGTAGTAGTAGTATTGGTAACAGCAGTAGGCTGTATGGGGGGGGGGGCAAACTAATCTTATTACACCGTTTTTGCGATGAGGGTAATCAGGCTGTCAAGGGGTCGCTCTCGTCGAGACAGTGATAAGATGCATTTTGATGGCCAGTCGCGGCGGGGCCCGGCCCAGGGCCCGGGTCGCTGACCGCTGACCCGGCGGGACGCCCCCCGTGGTGCACGGCCAGGCTGGACACATCTGCACTGGCGGTCGCCGCCGCGCCCGCCCGCTGCCCGGCGGCAGTTAGGCCATTCAGCCGGCCCGGCCCGGCCGGCCGTCGTCTGGCGCTCGTCTGGCTTGGTGTGGCTCGGCGTGGTGTGGCGGGGTGGACAAGGGGGGCACCCTCACCAGGTGGGGGCTGTCCGCGGGCTGCTGCGGGGGCTGCGCTGGGGGCTGGCGAGCGCGCAGCGACTCAGCAGGCAGGACGCGTGGTCCACCCCCTCAGTGCCCGCCGCTACCGCCGCCACCACCGCCTCCACCTTGACGACGCCCGCCCCCACCCGCACCTCCCCCGCTGCGTCGGCGAGGAGTGCCTCTCCGCCGCCTTGGAGTCCGTCGGGGCCGTCGTGGCTGCTCTGCAACAGACGAGCAGGCCGGCGGCTCGGAGCGGGGCACTCTGCGCCGCTCTGCGCTGAGCGGGGAAGGACTCGAACCTGCGACCCGGCCCCGCCGGCCGCCCTCCGCATCCTGGTGCCGCCACTGCAGCACGCGTCGCCGCCGCTGCCCCGGATGCCGCCGCCGCCCACCCTCGCCGAGACCCTCGCGCAGCCGTGGCTGGGCTCGTCCGCCGCCTCCTGGTCCGTGGTCGTGAGGACGAACCGGATGCGTCGCGAGCTTGGAAGATTGGAACAGGGACCGTCAGGGGCCGGGGCTGGATGATCAAAGTCCGTCAGTCGTTTGCTCTTCTACCGGGTGGCGCGATGGTCGGCAAGCTGCTGCTCTTGTTGCTGGGGCTGGGGCGCACTCTGCTCGGGGGGACTCGGGGAGGACGGCGCGTCGTCTGTCGTAGGGGTCGTCGTCGTCTTCTTCAGGCTCGACCGCAGCTGCTCCGTGTGCGCAGAGCCGGCCTGCTGCTGCGGTGGGTCACGGGGACGTCCTGGGTGATGCACTTCCACGCGGGGTTACTGCAGGCGTGACGGACGAGAACCTTGGCGATTTGGAGGGACAGCGATAGCGAGGAGAGGGGCCCGAAGAGCCGGCCGTGCTGTGGGGAGTGCTGTGGGGTAGGAGACCAGAGCCTAGTCGGTCTGCTCGACGACGAGGACGGGCCAGCAGCGCTGTGGTCCTCCACGGCCTCGTCTTGCTGCGGGGCTGACTGGGGCGTCCTGGACAACAGCAAGGATGTCATGATGTCAAGCCGGCCTCGGGAAGGGTGAAACTGCTTCACACGGTTTTAGTTCTGAGGAAATTAGCAACAAAAATACTTTGTAAGATAACGTCTGGGTCAAATAATGACTTCCTGCCCCCTCCCCCCACAGCAACCGAAAATCAGTACTTTTTCTAGATTTTTACTTCGTTTTAAACAGAAAATGTTCTGTGAACTTTGCATCAAGAACTCTTCCTCACCTGTCCTTCCTCGTGGGGCTCCTGGGCCGGTGTTCCCGGGGCCTGCGCTTGCCGGAGGCGGCTTCCAGGCTCGACGCCCCTGGCGAGGGGCTGCCGTGCGCCCCGCGGGTGCGGCAGGGCGAGGGCGAGGTGGAGCCGCCCCCCGGGCCGGCGTCCGCCTGGTCTAGCGAACGGCGGGACCGCGACCGTGACCGCGCTGGCCTCTCCGAGGACGTCGCTTGCTGGCCCTGGCGGCCTCCTCGTCGGCCCCCGGGCCCCGGCGTGGCACGCCGCACCCTCAACCTGGACGTACCGCCCTTCGCACCGCCCATACCGGCCGCCACCCGGCACTCTGCTGACCCGGGCCTTGGGAGCGCAGAGCGCATTTCTCATAGACCTTATCTGCTCTCAGCATGTAGAGAAGAGAGGAAATCAGCACCAGAACATGTACCGAAATCTCAGCAATAACGCATGCAAATCTAATTTGGAAATTGTGGAAGGGGTTCCCGATAGTAACTCAATCGAGCTGCACCATGGTACTGCACCATGGCGTGAATATTTAAATTGGTTTCGGCCCTGATTTCCTTTACTTCTTTCTCCAAATGCTGAGAACGGATAAGACCTACCCCACCAGTTTGGAGTTCAGCAGCACTTACCTCGCTCGAATCTAACGTTTTACTTGAGGGAAGGTTGTTCTCCTGACGCCATGGACACGCGACCACCCGCCTACCGCATTGTCGACAACATTGGCCCATGAAATGTTCACTGGGGGCGTGTATTCCATTATTATATCATGCAGCGATTTATTTTTCGTCCCGTATTCAAGCCCGTCTAGCCAATTTTCCTGCATGTCGCCCAGTTCTTGACACTCCTCCACTACATTGCCATTGGTACACAAGCACTCTAAGGAGAGGGGTAGAATGTTGATGTTGCCTGATTGTCGAAAATACCAACGACTTCCTGTTTGTGGCCAAAAATCCGGCGGCCAGAGTCAGCTTAATCCGAAACGACTATAGAAGATC
>NW_026267226.1:537845-538327 GCF_000697945.3 Frankliniella occidentalis
GACGACGGGCCAGAAAAATACTCCGTGGACGGGATCCGAACGGGGGCCATTTCCGTGCTCTGCCAACGAATACTACGCTTTAGCACGCTCGACTCAGCTCGCCCATCCCGGTTAGAGTTCCGAGCTCGGTCCTGCCTAACGGGAGACAAGAAGCGACAAAAGAAAAGTTTGCCCCGGCCGGGAGTTGACCTTAGAACCGACAGTTTTGTTTCGGATGAGGCTATGTCGATTGAAGCTACGACCCTGCAAGTGAAATGGGGGCGTTGGGTCGGATCTCATATATTGCCCGAAAAAGGATCCTCTATCGTCTGGTCGGATTAAGCTGACTCTGGCCGCCGGAATTTGTGGCCACGTTTATGTGTCTAGTAGGTTGTCGGTGTTATAGATTTTCGTCACCCCACCCCGACTCTGGCACACGCACACACATTTAAAAGGAAATTGGAACAGCTTTCTAAATACATGGATGCCTTTTGTGTGCAGGT
>NW_026267226.1:541188-545013 GCF_000697945.3 Frankliniella occidentalis
GACTCAGCCTTCAACCGAACCCCCGACGCAACCACCTACACAACGCCTAACACATCCCCCAATTCAACCCCCTACCCAAGCTCCGACTCAACCTGCAAGTCAACCTTCAACTCAACCCCCGACACAACCACCTACTCAACCTCTGACTGACCTGGCAACTCAACCACCAACCCCACCCCCAACTCCACCCCCAACTGCACCTCCAACTACACCCCCAACTCAACCCCCAACTGAACGTCACACTCAACCCCTGCCTCAACATACGATTGAGCGCATGGTAGAAGGGGAAATAAGACAGTCTTCGTCTTCAACCGAACCTGCAGTTTTCCTTTTTACGACACTCTCAACCGTTGTTCCTACTCAACCCCCAACCCACACGTCGACCGAGCCCCCAACGCAACTTACCTCACTCTCAACATTTAGACCTTCAACGCCATCTCCGACCATTCTCCCAACCCAACGTACGACCCGACCCGCCGTCGAATACACAACTCCATTGATGACGAAGCCTCCGCCTCAACCCTCCACTCACTCGCCCACCAGACTCGCCACAACTCAGCCCGCAACGTACCCCCCCTTTTCACAGCCTACTTGGCCACCAGTTGAACGCGACTTGTGGACCTCTCCTTTCACTCCTCGATTTACTATCCGGACTACCACGCCGACAACGACTCAGCCACCCACAGAGCCAAGCACGCAACCACCGACTCAACCACCAACACAACCAAGCACGCAACCTCCCACTCGACCACCTACTCGACCTCCTACTCGACCTCCTACTCGACCTCCTACTCGACCACCGACTCGACCACCGACTCGACCACCGACTCCACCACAGACTCCACCACCCACAGAACCACCGACTCCACCACCCACAGAACCGCCCACACAACCACCTACAACACCGGCTCCAACTGAACCTTCCACAAGAGCCACGACGAGGCCCACGACAAGACTGACGAGACCAACGACCAGGCCGACGACGAGGGCAACACGGCCACCGACGCGGCCACCAACAAAGCCACCGACGAGGCCGCCAACCAGGCCACCAACGAGGCCACCAACACGGCCTCCTACGCTGCCGCCAGTGAGGCCCACACCCTCGCGGACACCCGAGGACAGCAAGGCTGTGAGAAGAAGAAGGCCGTCGGACGACTACGACGAAGACGACGAGGACGACGAGGACGACGAAGGAGACGACGACGACGATGAGGACGACGATGAGGACGACAACAGTTCTGACATCAGTTCAGATGACTATTGAGAGTGCATCTCGTCCGTAGAAGAGTTTGTGCTTATGTCTTTTAGCGAATGTCCTTGCAGACGAGAAAATGCACCCGACTATGGCGATGTCACAAAACTGATATCATAATGAGCTCCACTTATAATTGAAACATGTAGCTATTGGACAGGTGTAACCGAGGTGGTCTCAGCCAGTCGGTTGTATTTTCTTGTCGCCGGTCGATTCGAGTGGAGGTACACCCGTGATGTGAATGCTAGTCGAGCTGCGCGGCCCGGCGTGGTGTGGGGGACACTCTGAAGTGCGGCACACTCATACCTTGTCGGCGTTTTCGTGCCTTCGTACCTTATCGTAAGACGGTTTGGCGTTAGTGTCGGTCTTGAAGAAAAGATGTACATTTAATAATTTTGTTGTTGTAGTAATAAGTCAAGTTATCAGATTGTAATATTACTTTTTCACGTGGATAAAACGGAGTACAAAATAAAATTTAATACCTCCAAGTGCTGGTCCCTCCAATAGGCTGCAAGACCCAACCAACCCCAATGTAGCCGAAAGGCCAGTCGTGCCGCTGCAAACCATCCTCCCCCCGACCCACTCACATTCGCATCCATCACACCTCTCATATCATGTCATTCATGTGCTGTTTTCATGAGCGGTCCAAGCGCTTCGCACGTGGCGTTGGGGTTGGTTGTGGTCTAAGTCCTTCCCCTCCACTGCCTCCATGATTGGAAGAAACCTCACAACACTAACAACGTAAATTTTTATATTTTTTCAAAAAAATTAGTTGGAACCATTTCGTAGTTTTTTTAAAGTCCAGAAAATGTGTAAATTTTCAATTACATTTTCAATTACATTTTCAAGTTTTTACTGAGAAAATTCAGTCTTGTTTACATCTATTCATGACATATTATGATTGGTGATAAGCTGCAGAGCTACTCATGGTTACACAAGACCACACAAAACAAATGAAAACGGTGAATAGGGCTCTCTCTAATAATTACAAGGACATGAACACACTCTGCGTCCTACAGTAATCCACGAAAGGTGAGGCATACGTGCATTAATCACGCAGCAGATCAACTGCACGAATAGATGCAGATGTTTATAGATGGCTGTTCTTTAAACCGCGTTATGCTGTCAGGTGGCGGCGGGCGGCCCGGGGGCGGGTCCCGGCGGGGGCTTCAGGGAGGCCGACGACGTCCCCCTGCACATCGCCCTGGCGCTGCTCTGCATCTGCCTGCTTGCCCTGGCCGTGGCGGCTGTCAACAGGCGGCGCATCGCCAAGTTCATGAACTCCGGCGACGATGGTAAGCGCACTGGCTGGCGACGCACTGGACAGTAGTGGGTCGGACCGTTCACAAAACGAAGTTTTATTGCTGTTTCTGAAGTGTTGACATTCGAGGTGCTGGTCAGAGTACCACGCGCCTAGAAAACTCTGCCGCTTTTGTCAGTTGTACTGTACGGCATTTGTGAATGGGGCGGGTTCACAGTTACGCCCAGAAAGAACGCGTCCGTCTTTTCTCATACGTATTCGGCAAATTACGGTGAGCTCGGCGCCTGCGAGACTCATGGTAGGCCACCCCGCAGTACCCGCGTGCACTCCAGGCACGATGTTGCCTACCCACCGGGCGCTATGAAAGCATGCGTGCTGACGCTGAACTACGTTTGCATGACGGAGTACTTATCCGGATGATTCCAATGCGGGGTGCAAACGGTCAGGGACAATGGACAAACCAGCACCCGCAAAGCTCAAACCACACCTGCATGCCTTATAGCGCAACTAGTGTGGAGGGGCTTTTCAAGCCACTTGTGGTTATTCATTACCTATCACCCCCGCCTTTTTTTCCGGAGCAGGTTGGGACTCGGAAACGGCTGTGCGGTGCAGTGTCGCCGGTGAGGACGCGAGAACGATTGGCACCCCACTAGGTAAGGCTCGACTTCCACAAGTCTTCACCGTGAGCATATGTCAGTGACGAGACCTCATGCACCATTACTACTACTCACACTGGCTCGAGCCGTCCATAGCTCCATCTCACTCGACCACATCAAGACTTTCATGCTTGTCCTTTTCGTTGTGCCAGGCCTCATGTGGGGCGACTACGACAGTCCGCCCTCGCCCGTGGCCGTGGGACTCTCCAACGGGGTGGTGCGCGACCCTCTCGCCGAGCAGCTGGCGGCGCAGACGAGCGACCCGGAGCACATCTACCAGGAGATCCGGCCGCACGGCCACCAGAACGGCGGCCCTGTCGTGCTGCGGGGCCTGAGGGCATCGTCGGACGCCTTCCAGTGAACGGTGAAGTGACTTTTTTACGCCAAGATGTGTGTGGACTCGTCGTGCGACGTTTACGTATACGGACATAAAATAGAGTGGCTTTTCACTGCCGAATATTGTGTCAGGCGTCAGACTATTACCTAGTCCACGAATAGTTTTGATGCTTGTCAGAGTTTACGTAAGT
This sequence comes from Frankliniella occidentalis, assembly GCF_000697945.3. Classification (NCBI taxonomy): domain Eukaryota; kingdom Metazoa; phylum Arthropoda; class Insecta; order Thysanoptera; family Thripidae; genus Frankliniella; species Frankliniella occidentalis. The sequence goes on from NW_026267226.1 coordinate 544,885, forward strand.
CTGATAGTGTTAAGGAAGCGCGGCCAAGTGTATTTTTCTAAAACCAAGACAAACTAAACAAAAAAAAGAATGACCGCAGAACTTTTGTACATAGACCAGAGAGGTGAACATATAAAATAAGAAATAACG